>NC_143565.1:22381136-22684166 GCF_054136105.1 Typopeltis vanoorti | reverse complement strand
TAAGATATATTACCACAAATATGTATGTGTTCTTGTATATACAGACACAAGGACGGTAGAAATGTCAATTGTAAGAAATGCAGATAACATAAGTTCATAACATGATAATAACCCAAAATGTTAATAGGATATATTATCCATTTATAGACCTGTAACTAATTCTGCAATTCAGAAAACTTTGTATATAAGAAATTACAGATTTGCCTCTTAAGTTAAGCAAACAATATAACGTTAAAGCAAGATGGAATTCTTTTTTGTAAAAAATAAGAGTGCCTACAAAAAAATAAAATCTGCATGAGATATAGAGATACTACCAAAATATATACATATACAAATGTAAATAAAAACATAAGCAATGTATGTATTTTAAGAATAAGATGTGCATTTAAATTAAGTTAATAAAATAGTCATCCAAAATATGTGAACAAAGATATAAAATGAAGATATATGTAAAACGAATTGTACATATGGAAAATGTCAATGCTAACATATATATATGTATGTATATGTGTATGTATGTGGGTGTATATGTGTATATATATATATATATATATATATAGACTGATCTGTATATATATATATATATACAGTCTATATATATATATATATATATATATATATATAGACTGATCTGATAATGGAACTTATAAATAGACTGAAATCACTATGTAACATATACCAACAAAAATAATAGCTCAAACAATTCAATAGGACAATAAGGAAAATAGAAATTGAGCATGTGATGTTGTATCTTATTTAAACAGTGATTGTAAAACAGGTGTCATAAGTATATTGTAACGAGAAATGAAAATACCTAATAGAATTAGCAGCCTATGTACAAATTGTAAATAGCTGTATATATATTTATTTTTAAATGTACACAGCTGCTGTTGTTGATAAAAATAAACTCAGTAGAAGTAGCCTCAAGAAATGTAAATCAAAATGCCAATTAGAATAAGCATTCTATGTACAAATGTATATACTGTAAATAGTTGTATATGTATTTATTTTGATTGTACATAGATGCTTTAGTGTTAATAAAAATATACTCAGTAGAAGTGGCGTTTGCTCTCTACAGCGCTTGACCGCACGAAGAAAGGATTTGGTGGTTCAAATCTAGTCGCCGACTAGAGGAACTTTTTCTAAGCTTTTTTTTCGGCCGGTTCCCGAGTTAGTCGATCTCTGGCAAGGGCTAGCGGGTATTTTCTCCCGGAAACTCGGGTTTTTCGTCCCGTAAACTCAAGAAAATCGACCGTAGAACCCACACTATTTTCAGACATTAAAAATATTGTGTTAAGGTTAGAGACCACGAGATGGCGGCACTAGCTTGCCGCCTTCTTCACTGCATACCGATGAATCAGTGAGAGCCTTGGGCCAGCTATCTCTCTGATATATATATATATATATATATATATATATATATATATATATATATATATATATATATATATATATATATATATATATATATCAGAGACATATTTTAAAAACTTGCCATTTGAGCAATTATGCTGAAATCACAGAACGTTCTGATAAACTGCAGGTCATCACTTTCCTTGTAAATGCAAGAAACTTAAAATGAAATTTTCTCGGTTCCAAGATGTCTAAAACGAACCCCCTTATCAAAAACGTGACTATCTGGTAGATTAACAATATCGACATGTCTCTGGTAATGTAATGGTGGTGCTTAACCAACTACAATTTAGCCAACGTCTAGTAAACGTAACATTTTCTCTGACAGATATGCACAGTAAGTGACTTGTCTTAGACTTAAATGTATTATACATTTAAATACTTTAAATTTATTATGCACATATATGACTATTTTACATTGTGAGGACAGCCATGTGGTTATAGTTCTATACATTAACAACACCTCTCTCTCTCTCTCTCGCTCTCTCTCGCTCTCTCTCTGTACTTAGAGTAATAACTTCAATTCAGTGAAAAATTGCGCTCTCCTTAACAAAGGCATACTGAAAACAAAAATTGATTTAGATTGAGCATCCATTGTATTCACGTTCGAATGTCACGAGCCATTTATTTCGTGCGATAAGTTTCTATTTGTCAGGTGACAGTTAGACGTAAGGACGAAATAGGTCTTTCGTTGCAAAGAGTAAAAGAGAACGAGAGAGAGAGGGACTGCAACTCCATTGAGTCTAAAGAGGGGTGGAGAGTAAAGGAGTAATATTAGAAAAAAATAAGTGGTTGCTTTGAGAAGAATGAAACACGATTGCATGCCCTGTTTATTTTGTCTGATGATTACACAGTTCAACTGTGAGATTGATGCCGTTTTTCAGCAGGAAACAGTCCAATCATTGGTTGTTCATAATAATGTTCTAATCGGCCCTCGCCTCCTTTCCTGCCTTCTTCATGAATGCATGGAGTTTGTAACTGAACAAAAGTCCTCATAGCAAGTGTTTTTCTTTCTTTATTAACCATGTCTTTTTTCTCAAAATGTTTGAGAAATAACTGAATAATTTTCTCTGTTACGAAAGCTGGATATGCACTCCTGTATCACATGTTAGAAAACGCTTCCTCGTATATTTGGTGCAAATAAAAGCTGAAAGAGAGTACTTAAGAGGATGTCCTAGTTCTGATAAGAACAGATTCTTTTCTTTCATACTGAATCATCAGTCCTTGGTCATTGAGCACGATATTATTATTCGTTTTGAACTGGCCATGTCTAGTATAGATAAGTATTTGGTGTTAGATGTTTTGCAATCTTTAGTGTCATATTGTTTTCTAAATACTGTTCGAGTTACAAATTCTGTTAAAATTCATAATTTTTTTTTTCAACCAAAGTTTAAGTTTAATTGTGCAGACAAGTCTTCCAATCTATGTCATAGGTGGTTCCTTAGGTGGTACATTAAGAAAGTTAACTGGATCAACAAAGTGGATTGAAAGATATAGTTCCCTATCATACTTTAACCATATCTTATCTGTTATCGGGGTTCCCTATAAGCAAGGTCGTTCTCCATGGAAAGTAAAAACAGCTGTTAAAAATGGGTTCACTTTGCAAAGCAACTTCCTAAATGTCATTTTATCTATAAACTCGCTGACTTTCTTGCAAACAGTCACGCATTTCTGCCATACATTTTCACTACAACATAAAACTTTTACGAGGCACGCGAGGTATATTTTATTCCAGCTCTAAGCAAGCAACTCTATTTATGTTATTTATATTTATATAGCACCTCCGACACACACACACACACACACACACACACACACACACACACACACACACATAGCTCTTATCTACATTAATCTCTTCAAATAGTTGATGCTTGAAATGAGTCATCTCTATTGCAATATTTCTACTTAATGTGTCAACAGACATTAGCTTGACTCACGTTTTCACGAGTGGTCTTTTAAAATTGCATTGTTTAAATACCTAGGAGTACGATAAAGGTTTTTTGTGTCCGGTGTTTGAAACAAAAACGTTTTTACGATCTACTTTCAAGAAGAACAAATTCAGGAACATTCTTTGCCACAAAACCGTTGTATCACAACTACCTTTGAGGTGGGGGGGATCATTAATTTTTTTCACTGTAGCGAACTATCCTTTAACAGTGACACTTTCAGGCAGATTTTGTTTCAGTTTTATATAGAGATAAATATTTGTGTTATAAATATTTATATTAGTATATCACATATAAGTGACACATACACACATCCCAAACTGTGCTTTCGTGTAATGCCTTTTCTTCAGATTTAGGTATATGAAGAAAAATGTAACTGCATTCTGGCATGCGTTGAATAATAATGCAAGAAGACAATACATCACAAGACGATCATACCCTTTTTAACAGGAGGGGGAAGCAAAGACATTTTATCATTTATTTTTCATTAATTACAGACAACTTAAACGTAAATTGTTTATTAAAATATGGAATTAAACATTTAATTATTTTATTTAATTTTGGACTTATTAATGCTGTCTGAGGAGATGAAATATGCATCGCCTTTGAATTTCATGTTCATGCAAAAATGATTTTTTCTGGAGTATTTTGAACAGGTGCAATCTGCACCTCTCCCTATAAATATGTATACAAATTTACGTTCTTCATTCGTTACGATGAAGTCCCATTTATAGTTATCTTTTATTCATCGCACATTTAAAAACTGAGATGTTAGGCTTATTCCTTGATTATGACAGCCACAGTTAGCATCAGCATTTAGTTTACAGACAGAGTGTATTTTAGTGGCGTAGAAGCTGTTGTCTTGTAATTCATAATTGTGCCTCAGCGCGAAGCATGTGGCATTATGTGTGTGCATCAAAATTAAATATAGAAGACTTGGATTTGTGGAAAGTGAGCTCTAGTGATCAGTCTTTAGACTCCTTGGAGAAGTCTTATAATTTTTTTTTATTGTTCTTTCAAATATTTACATATGTACAATGATCATCTATTCAGTATATTATTTTACAAGGTTCAGCACTTTGTGCTACATATAATGAGATTTAAATAGTAATGATGATAACAGTTTTTTTTATATATATAACAATCATAATAATAATTTACAATTATATTATTCAGAGTTACATAAGTTGTATAATATTCCATGTTGTAGTTTACTATTTTTTTTCAAGTTTGAAAAAGTGTGATTATACAACAGTATTTACACATATGCAATCTAAATATTATATTTCCTTATTCTCACAAACATACAGTGTAAACTCATGATTTACATTTAAAAGATTTTTTTTACATTGCATACATTTGTTACAGTTATCATATACATTACATACATTTGTTTATATATGACACATTACTTACATTTGTTTATTACATGTGATATTTACATTACGTACATTGGTTTACATATAATACATACATTACAAACATTGGTTTTCATGTGATACGTACATTACATGCATTTGGTTATACAGAGTTTTCGGGATAAATTTGACAGTTTCGTAAGGAAAAAGAAAATCTTCTTTGTATCTATTAAATTTAATGAATTGACAAAAAAACATTACAGGCAGAGTTAATTACAATACTATCAACAAGATTTACTCAAAATAACCACCATTAGCATCGATCACAGCTTCAATTCTGCTTCGGAACCTCGAACAAGCTGATGCTACAGTCTCCCTGGGAAGGGCCGCAAAAACTGTTTTAATTTTATCCATTAACTGGGCTTTTGTATTACTGGAAGTGCGATTGGTGTCTTTTTCAACTGCGCCCCATACAAAATAATCCATGGGGTTAAGGTCTGGGGAGTTTGGAGGCCAAACATTTGGACTGGTGAAGTCGTAGAAATTTTCAGACAACCATTTTTGACTTTTCCCAGAGGTGTGGCAAGGGGCCGAACCCTGCTGCCATACATACATACGGCCTACCATTGGCTACCCTTGTTATCCAGGGCTTGACTACAGTTAGCAACTCCACGAACAAAGCCCGAATTCCAATGCCAGGGTTCTTCAACACCTGTTCCTGCAGATTTGCGAGGAATTCTGCTGTACGAACGCAATCAGATCGTCTGCTAGGGATCTTTCTTCTTGCTACATCCTCGTAGTCACCATTGCAAGTCTCTAGTTCATGCCTGATTGTTTTTACTGTATTCAGGGAGCATTGGGCAGCAGTCGTAATATCCTTATTTTGATGGCGGGCACGAATCATCATGATACAAGTTATTCTCTTCCATGATTCAGGTGGGTTCCAGCTATCCATCCTTTCTGACATCTTGTATATGAATGAAGAAGGGTCCAAACTTTTAAATGAAGAGAAGTGTGTGTTAATACATGTAACTTACGGAAAAATATAATTAATTATAAATATGTCAAATTTATCCCGAACACCCTGTATATGATACATCTTGGATGAGAACTAATTTCTTTGCTTTCATCCTCGAAGCTTATATGTAAGCTTATCTGAGGATGACACCAGTTGGCTATTATTTATTGTTTTTTTTTTTTTTGCTGTGTTGGGAAGCTACGAAATCTATGATTGAGAAATTCGCGCGCGCGCACTCACACACACACACACACACGCACGCACGCACGCACGCACGCACGCACGTACAATAATTTGGAATGTGTTGATGCGTCGCTGAACTGGAAGCCTGAGCGAATATATTGTTTCATTAAGTTTGTATGGTATTTTGGCTGCTTGTTTCTTGTTCATATTATGTCCTTAGAGCTCTTTTCAGGCTATTGTAGTTTGTAAGGTTTCTATATTCAAAAGGTAATTTGTTTATCATGTCTGGGATGTAGAAGTTTTGCGTAGCCTTTCCGTATCAATTTTGTCATTTTGTACTGTAGCCATATTAATCTATTTAATTTGCACAGAAAGCATACCTCGCTATAGCGTATCTTAGTATATTTTGGCATAGTGCTTTGTATATTAGTGTTTTTAGGCGTATGGGAACTATGTCTTTTAACCTGTAGAGTTTGCCACTTATTGTTCGGAGTTTGTTGTGTAGATGAGTTTTGTGGCTATTCCAGTTCATATCTGCATCGAAGTAAATTCCAAGGTATCGTATTGTTTCAACCTGAGTGATTGTAGTGGTTTTGCTGTTCTGTGTGTTTTTTATGTTGGAAAGTGGATGTTGGATGGTTATATATTTGTTATCAACTGTTCGAGTGAGTGGATTTCTGAATATCATTAATTTTGTCTTTTCTGAGTTTAGGTGTATGGAGTTTTTCGTGAGCCAGTCTATGATCAGATTTATATCATGTTGCATATTTGTTTGGGCTATGCTTGCGTTATTATGGATGGATATTATTGCTGTATCGTCTGCGTATTGGAATATCATACCTTTGAGTGGTAACTGATTAATATCGTGCGTGTAAATGTTGAATAGTGTTGGGGAGAGTACAGCTCCCTGTGGCACTCCACAGGTTACTGGTAGTTCTCTGCTTCGGTTTGACCCGATACGTGTGATATGCTTTCTATTTTGGAGGTAGTTTGTAAACCACTTGTGAAGAGGCCCGTCTATTCCAACATGCCTCAGCTTTTCTAACAAGGTTTGATGTGTAAGTGTATCGAATGCTTTAGTTAGATCTATAAAGACTATCAATGCAATTTTGTTTTTGTCTAAGGTGGTATTAATTACGTCTGTAAAGTCTTCCAAGAGAGATGTTGTTCCCTTATTTTTCTGAAAACCATATTGTATTTTGGGGATAATATGAAAGATCTCAGTGTATGCTGTGAGTTTCTTCAGTATGATCCGCTCCATAATTTTATTGATAATTAGTAATGTTGCTATGGGTCTGTAATTGCTGATTAAATTTCTTTTTTCTTGTTTGTATATGGGTGTGATTATGGCGGTCTTTATCATACCTGGTATCTGTCCTGTTTTAAATATTTTATTTATTAGTTTTAGTAGGATAGGACTTAAACTAGTTGCATGTTGCTTTATATCTTTAGGTCTGATACCATCTATTCCTGGGCCTTTGTTTGGTTTGATTTGATGTATTGCTGAGAGAAGTTCTGCTTCTTTTATGGTCGGGAACCATAATGTCTGTTTTGATTGTAGTCCAAGTGGAGGGTCACGTTTCGTGATTGGGGGAATATTTCTATGCAGTTCTTGGATGGAGTCTGCAAAGTATTGGTTAAAGTCATTTGCTAGTTGTTGGATAGGTTTTGCGTCTTTCATGAAGCTGCGTTTATGGTTTCGGAGGCAGTGGTGTTGGGAACAAAATCTAGCATCTCATTGATCAGATTCCAGGTTTGTTTCATGTTGTTTTGTGCGGAAGTTAGTTTGTCTCTGTAGTAGCTTCTTTTAGCATTTCTGATTTGTGTTGTAAGACGATTCCTTGTTATCTTATATTCAGTTTTTAAATCTGTGTTATTTGGATATCGCTTTAATTCTTTCCATAAAGCGTCCTTTCTGTGTATTTCTAGGATTAAGTTTTGTGTTATCCAAGGACTTTGTGTTGTTTTTGAACGAATTCGGACTTTCTTTGTATCTTTCTTATATATTTCCTCCAGTGTGAGTTTAATGTTGTTGTTGTATAAGATATCTGCTGAATCTGATGCCAGGTGTTCCCAGTCTGTTTTTCTTATTTCGTGGTTGACTATTTCTTTGTCTATTATTGTTTTCTGTCGCTTATAATAATAATAATAATAATGATAATAATAATAATAATAATAATAATAATAATAATAAGATAAAGAAGAATAAAACATTATTGCTTAAGAAATAACAATAAAAGTTGGAATCGAGCAGATTACAAATTGATGAGCTACTGATGTTGCCGCACGTATTTGTAATTTGGTAAATTCGAATTTTCTTTGTTCGTCTTTCCACACTGATGATATTCACTAATATATAATATTTATTAATAAACATTTACTTAAAACATTTAATTTTATTATTAATATATAGCAGATTTTACCATATATCTCTGTTTATCTTGATGTTTATTATACATCAGTTGTTTCACTAAAAAGCCAATCTGAATGCTTATTTTACCATAACTCTGTCTACAGATGGGACAGGGTGGTAACTGAAATCGATGCTACGTGTTGTTCAGAAACATGTTGCATATTTTTCGGAAGGAGTGAAACGAGAGAAATCGATAACGAAAGGGGGTATTATAATAACGCAATATGTAAATAATGGAAACAAAAAAAATTATACATAATGGGGAAAATTATAAACAGAATTAGGAAATAAGTAGACACGAGCCGACAGTAGTTAAAATTATAATGAGAGTTAGCTTAGACCTAGTAAGAAGAAGAAAAAAAAAGAAAAAACGCTCAGGATTCATGATTTCAGAAAAACACCTTAAAAGAAACTGTAGAGAACTGAAATCTTTAAATATATCAGTGGACTTCTAATAAGTTTAAAAGAGAACGGAATAAAAATAACACGAACACCTAGACGATAAATACTAATAAAATATGAAAACGAAATATTTCCGAAACTAGAAAATATTAGAAAAGAATGGAATTGCAATGTAAGGAGATAAACTGAGAGAGATAAAATGAAACTAATCGAACGTCGTTGGTAGAAATGTCTCCGGATTTTGTAAACCCCGAGCAGCATGTAATCACCATGCTTGACTTGTTTTTACTGACGTCAGGAATGTAATCTGAGGGGAAAAGAAAATGAACGATGCTTTCAAGGTGTATTCTTCGCAATATCGGATGACAAAACGGATTTCTCTAACGAAGGCTGTTTACTCTGGTAATGATAACATTTTAACCAGGAACTCAACGAGCAAGAGGTTTTCCGATAAGCAGTAGCTACTCATTAAGGGGACCCTCGCACTCAGTCCAAGTAATGAAGAGAACTCTTCCTTGGATGCCTCCTTCGGTTTGTACAAGGAATTCTCTTCCATGTAAAATTTGGCGCATGTTGAATTTCTCAACATGTGCTTCATGGAGATCGATTCCATCCTGAAGGAAGGTGAGAAAGAAATGTTTCCCCACTGGTTTTATTATTTTTTTTTTCAAACTTTCTGCCTAAAGGACTCTGTCATTACCATCTACAGTCTGAAAACATAAAATTGTGCAACCAAATAACTCAATTCTTTTTTATTATTATTTAAAAAGTCAGCATCTAGTGGAAACCAGAAATCAAATTTCAAAGGAATATGTGTGGGTTCGAAAAAATCTTAATGTATGTTAAGGCTACTTAAGATACATTATTAATTCTGGCTTTGCCCGTTAGGTTGTTCAATAATGGTTTGACGTATTGGCTTCATAATTATTAAACTCTTTAAAAATTACGTATTTTAGGAAAACAGTAATTTTTGTTCTTTTGGCACGGAGCCACCACTTAACAATTCAATAAAAATTGTTATTTAGGAAGGATTATTTTGGAATTATCAAAATACTATAAAAATACTATCTAAATAACTTATTAGGATATTCTTTATTATTTATTTATATTATTATTTAAGCTGTATTATTAGGATATTAGAATATTGTCCTTTTACATAATAAAAAAACAATTCTGAATAATACTTGAAAAGCAGTTTTAATTTCCCTCCGCTAGGTGGCACTGTCATATCATTATCAGCATCATCCCGATTCGCTTAAGGCAGGTTGAGGCTGCCATGCTTTCAAATCCAATCTATCTGCAGCCAAATTATTTAGATTTGTGCTAGAGTTTAGACCACTTACTGTAATTTTTCTTTGATCTCCTCTAAATAAAACCTTTGACCTGTCTGAAACAGGTGAAAAGTTTTGTTAAGTCAATTAAGTCAATAAAGTTAATAAAGGATGCTATTATAGGTTGTCATGTAAGTTCTCTATATTTAATAATGCATTTTTATTACGTAAACAGAATATCAAATATAACTTTGAACGATTTTCTGGTTCTTACATTAGGATGAGTAGTGGTTACTTCGAAACATTACAAGGTTAGTGTTGTGAATACAGAACTAATAACCTACGAACACATTGTTCTGATTTCTGAATTACTAGAAAGCTGTCTTTTCGTGTACGGAATTACTAGGCAATATAAAAAACTAAATACAGCAGAGCACGATTTATTTTCGATTTTATTCGCCAAGAGAACTGAGTACTCATTTAAGCCTAGCGACTTTGATATTTTCGTTATCGCTCGATTAGCCTATCAGAATACAACATACGATAACGGAGTTCTGATTATATCAACCAAGCTAGGCACAGTTTAAATTTTCTTCACACTGTGTGTGTGTGTGTGTGTGTGTGTGTGTGTGTGTGTGTGTGTGTGTGTGTGTGTGTGTGTGTGTGTGTGTGTGTGTGTGTGTGTGTGTGTGTGTGTGTGTGTGTGTGTGTGTGTGTGTGTGTGTGTGTGTGTGTGTGTGTGTGTGTGTGTGTGTGTGTGTGTGTGTGTGTGTGTGCGTTTGACTATGCATTATCATTCTAATATTTGAAATAAGATGTGTTGTTTACAGTATGATATGATATTAATGACACCAATTGACACTATCATTCGACATAGTTATCTACAGGCAATGCCCAATAATCAGTTTATCACTCAGAGCCTGCTAGTTAAGAGGGACTCCGTTTTTAAGAAACCTGTAACAAATCAGAGGAAAGCGCCCACTTAACAAGCTGTCATGAATCAAATCGCAACTTCACGCCCGCCTGAATTACAGTGGAGCTATTACACTTCTTGTAAGTCTGTCTGGAATTAGAAACTTAATGCTAATATGTGTAATATATCAGCTAAATTACAGTAGAATTCATTAAATTCCTTAATGGTCATTAGAGTTTATTTGCTTTACGGAAACCGACAGTATTTGTTTGGAATATATTAGTGAAACCCCATCAGTTATGGAGCGAGTAGCGATTTCGTCTAATATTTAGACGATTTAGAGAGATTTAGAAGATTTTAGAAGAGAAGATTTTAGAAGAGAAGATTTTAGAAGAGAAGATTTTAGCTCTTCCCATGTACTCGGAGTAGCAGCAATTGTCCTAGATACCAATGTAAACGAAAGCTTTTAATTCTTGCAGTTGACTTCGAAGCTGAAGTAGTTTGTGCGGATACTTCACCTAAAGTGGTTTAATTTGCGTATCACATTTGGAGAATGACATTATTTGCAGAGATAAACACAGAAGACTTAATCTACGTAAATACGTGCTTGAAATGGAAAATTCTTTTTAATGCTGTACGTAAATATTTCTGAAATATTTCAGTTTCTTTCCTTCTCTTTGTTGTTTATGCAAGAGGAGTTTATGCAAGTAGACAAAGAGACGTGATGGCAATAAAATAAGAAATTTCCAGGACGGTATTTGCAATACCCATTGAACATGTTCGTAAAACTACAGAATTTCCTTAACATGGCGAAGATTATATATAAATTACGTGTCATGCAAATTTCGGATGCTACATCACATGCAAATACTCAGCGAATGTCTGAGTAAGTCTGATAACAAAAGATAGGATGAGCTGCATGTTTTTCACTGCATTCGATGTCAAGATTCAGCTGAACCAAAGACTTCAAACATGGAATGATAGTTTGGTGTCGCATCAGCAGTCTTTCTGTCCGTGACATTGCTATCCATCTCACTATACCGAAATGAAAAGTTAATAGTACTAGCACAGCAAGAAAACGCCCTGAGCGGCCACTGCCACTCACTGACAGAGATCGCCGAACTCCTCTCGGAATGTTCGAGCATCTTGCATTTCACCAGCAGCGGACCTCACAGTCAACCTGAAAGCACTACGGGACATCTGCTAGAACATGAACTATCCGCAGACACTTCCTTGTGTACCACGGCAAAGTTGCTGATAACAAACCACACATCACTCCACCTTCAACCGGAAAGGACGTTTGGACTAGTGTCTTTCACACCGTCTGTGGATCGTAGATGATTGGAAAAGGGTTCTCTGAAGCGACGAATCACATTTCCAAATGTTACGCTCTAATGGTCGTGTGAAAGACACTAGTCCAAACGTCTCCTTTCCGGTTGAATAGGGCCCATAAATAGTTGAATAGGGCCCATAACATTCGGTAATGTTATGGGCCCTATTCAACTATTTCAGTTGAATAGGGCTTGGACCATTGGTATACGTGTCCAACATTCTGATGTCTAATGGCTACCTGGATATGCAGGACAATTTCATGATGATTTCGACACCGTTGAAGTAATTCGGCAATGACGCTTGCATGTTTCAGCACGATAATGCTCCATGCCATACTGCTCTTCTCGGTCTAGACTGGTTTTCTCAAAAGAACGTTGAACTGGTCAGCTCAAAGTCAAGTCCCCAACTTTCGAGCATCTCTGGGATCACAGACCATAGAGGCCATTATCGGTATCAGCAATGGGGATAGCTTTGTGCGAGGAATGGAAGAATAATCCTGCTGCGACGTATCAGAATTTGGTTGAAATCGTTCTCCGAAGAATAGTTGCTGTCATTCTGGGCAAGGTTGTTCTATTCGGTGCTAGAAATATACACGTAATTAAACACATTTTTAACAAAACTAGTTGTTCGAATACTTCTGTCTACATAGCGTATATTCTGCCTCTGTTAACTGTCGTATTTTTGTTGAATTAAACTCTCAAAAGAAAGAAACTATGTTAGAGGAGTAACATCTATACTGCTGATACTCTGCAATCCATATGGGAGTTCGAACTGAAATTCAAACGCAATTCTTATACCACATCTCCTGATAATATATTTATTAAGAGATTCGGCCTTCAAAATATCAGAACATGGCGACGAATGGTGTCATTCTTTAAAAGTAGTTAAGGTGGATTATGTGGGATTTATGGATGCTGTCTAGATATACGGTAGCAGTTCTCTTCACGCTGTTCTTTCTGTCTTAATGGATCGCAGTTAATGATCAATTAAGTATAACATTCATTCATAAATACGTCACAAAAATATATCTTTACTTGAGACGATATTTCCCAATTACCGGTAGAAATTTCTGCTGCTAAGCTTGGATTCTTGTTGCAAGGGTTCAACGAATGCATCGAATGGTTTTAGGAAGGATTCTAAAAGCCCTTGCAAGCGTCAAATATACTGAATGGACGAAATAATTAGAAAGCCTAGGGGAAAATATGACATATTTCGATTTAAGAGGAAGTTGAAATCCATGCATCAGCTAACCCCCCCACCTCGATTTACGTTTCTAAATTTCACGTCTGGTCGACCAATTGTTTCCAACATGACATTGGACATCCTAGATATTCTGGATATCGTTCACTAATGTCCCTCATAGAGCTTATTGACTATTTATTTCTTCCTAATGTCTCTTAGTTTTACATTGTCTCAATTCTAATTACTTCAGATGGAAGGGACAGATTTTCAAGCAACTTTTAGGTCGTGCAACGGACAGTCCTTTGTCTTTGTAATGTCTTCTTCTTCTTCTCGTTCTTGTTTTGAGCGTCAGCTTGTTGTATCTTCAATACTTCTATACTTCGATTTTGAATAATGATTTTTGAATATCATCTTCTGCGAGTAATGCTGAATCATCTGCATATCCAACCAAATTTAAATCTTCTTTTTTTTAAATTTTTATTTCAATTAATTTCTGTTTCTTAAATTCTGTTATTACTTTGTCCATGATTATGTTAAATAAACACCTTGTCTGATCCTTTCCTTACAGGAATGTTTTGTGTATTTGTGTTCTGACATCTTATTACACATTCATTTTAGAATAAACTTCCTAAAATTCTTTGTGAGTCTTATTTCATTTCTTATCCTTTTATATTCTTCATATTTAGCTGTACTAGTTTCCCTTGTTAATGCTTATGAAATGCAGTATTTTTATAGTGCTTTTATTTCTTTAGTATACAAGGAAGTCCATCTTGTTTTGTATTTTCCAGTTTATTTCCTTCTGAATATTTGATATATTCAGGGATTTAACTTCCATTCCTTACATCAGTACACTTTCTATCATGATCGTTAGTCTACACAAAACTCCTGATATTGGGGTGGCTTAAAAACCTATTCTAGACACACAAAGTTCTACTCTACTCACCTAAAGACAACAACCTCTTCTACAAATACCCTTGGGTATTCAGAATTCTATGCTCTTATGGCCTTTGATACTTGATCACACTTCGAGAGGTTTTCAAAGAACACCAAAAGTTCATGCACCCATCTGCTCACCTACCACAAGAGTTATATGTCTCATACTAGCAACACAGAACGAGCTATTGTTTATTTTAATTGTTGCTACATAGAACATTGCTGTATCTTTGTATAGCAATGATACAACAATCATACACACAGGCCTCAATAGAGGCCTGTGTGCTTTCTTGTTAAAGGGTTCTCTATGCAGAATTGCAAATTTTCGTTGCCAAAAGAGATGTCCAATCGACTGCAAATATAAAATTTGCTTAAATTTGGGAAAGCATTTACAAAATTGTTTGGAATGATTTTTAACTATGTACATTGTATTTAATAGCGCATCAGCTCTTTTTAGTTATGGACGATAAACCTTTCCACGTGTCTAAATAACCTGTTCAGCTCGCTAATGACGCCTTGAATATTAACTCACTACACAATTGCCTTACAGTGAATATTCAAAGACTTGTCTAGAAACGCAATTTAAACCCTCAGTCATTGCAACTGCTCGGAAAGCTAAAAATTTGAAAAGGTTCATTCTCAGTATGGTTTTCTAATTTAAGAATTAGGCAAACATCTGATCCTTACAGTAATTTCGTTATCTTCAAACACTTTCTAGAATAAACCCATTACAGTAAATTAATAGAAAGTATGCCATCCTAATCTTTGCACTTCGAAGACATTGTTATATGGTACAAACTGTTGCTAAGTAAACCATTGTTTACTTAGCAACAGTTTACTTAGCAACTTTTACTTAGCAACTCTGTCTAATGAGAGAAATTCATCCATTTAAATGTAACATTGAGCGAATTTGTTGCACTCGTTTAGTTTATCATGCATTAAGATATTAAGGATAATTACATTACGTATGTTAAGGAGTTGCATTTTCCAGCTTTCTAGACGCAAAAATTCGAGTTTCCATAAGAATGAAACAAAAAACAAACACCTTGTAATCTCAGAACGAGGTTGACTAATTCTCCTTCGAATTAAAAGCCTTCAAAAAGGTTAATCGGCTCTAAAACTGGATTCGGTATTTCCTGTCATTTTGTTCTCATTGAAAAATACGCACTTCTCATAATGGGTGCTTCACGTGGTTTAAGAGAATGTCTGCTACATTCTCTTAGTGGAAGGATAGTTAAAATTTCCACACAACTGAAAGATCCTGTTTTCATTCTTACATCAAACCCAATGAATTTTTAAGTCTACAAAACGAAGAAAAATATTTCAATAAAAAAACTTGTAATTTTTATTTTACTTTTAAAATAACGATAGAACTGCATTACACTAATTAGATATTATTATATATAAAATATCTAAAAAAAAAAACTTTTTAAATGGACAGAACAGTTTCTATACATGAAAAGTCAATGAGATTTTTATTATGCCAAACATAACATAAATATGTGTGAAGTTAATCTAGCATGAAAGAAATAATCCAACTGCTTGTAGAAATATAAGAAAATCCATTTATTTGCAGGGTTATAAACCAGCTACAATGACACACTTAAGGTTGAGCATAAAAGGTTGATCAATTCTGTCCTAAAAAGGATATTGATTATAATCTTTCTAACTGCGGCGGTCATTAGACCCCAAAATTGTCAATTCTTACTCTATAATTTCGACCACAATCATTTCTCATCCATCTAGTATTTAACGTTGAATGGAAGATTAGAGACATCTATGACATACAGTGGAAATCCCCTACAAATGATCCGTTCTCGACAGAACATCCCACATAATGAACATCCATTTAGACAGCCAGATGCATTAATGGAATGGCTCGATATTTCTTCATTCCGACATTGTCAAAATACGTGAACTAAAGCGACAACTACATGAAAGAACATAATGGATAGCCCATCACTGTGTATTTAAATTTTTAACTGTATAAAGATTAGACCGTTGTACCGGGCTATTCGATTTATTGTAGTCAAAAATCAATTAAAGGTCCCTTATCTTTATTTAAACGTGTTCTTGTTTCATTTTTTCCATTCTCCGTGTAGTAGAACCATATCGTATTTGTCAAGAAAGAGAATGCTCTCATCGTGCTGTGAATATTGATTTACTATGGATGGTAATGGGAGTTTAATGAGCTCCGCCTTGGACAACGTGTTTCATCTTTACAATAGTGTTAAGAACACCGTAGGTTCACCAGAAATATGACAAAAACAGAATTCGGTAAATGCGATGATAACGAACACAGTTTTGTTCATTATCAACACAGTACTGTAAGAACACATTCATTCAGCAGAAACAATTATATTTATCTTTGATTATTTTATATTTATCTATGCTATATAAAGCTTATATAAAATTTAATTTGTTTAAATTCAGATTAGATAAGGATCAGAAAAAATAACTGCCTTTACGTATTATGCTTTCAGCCCTTATACCAACTGAATATAAAAATTAAAATAGCTGATTGAATAAATAGATGTTTTCATTTAATATTATACAGCTTGCGATATTCAGTTCAACTATAACCCCTTTATTTTACTTTTTGAATTTCTGAAATATTAAGAAAAGTAAGTGCGGGTCGAAATTGTTCAGTGATGTCAGATAAAACTAACATTTAAGATTTATATTTATTTGATCTGCTTTAAGGAGAAGTGAGATTCAGAATAGTGTACGTATTCTGAAAAATTATAATAATAAATGAAAAAAAAAACTACTCGATAACAGAAGAGACAGGAAATTCAAGTATGGATATAAATACGACGTAATGATAAAAATTCACATTCTGCAATAGCATTTTATCATAGCGATATAATTCATTACCACAGTAATTGAAACAAAATCCGATTTTTGCTCCGTCTAGACAGTTTAATTATCGTTAGTTTAAATAAAACGTCAAATAACGACACTAATTTTGGCATTAAAACCATCATTCGATCTAAAATTTGGTATCTGAGATAGCCGATTTATTTATAGCTATCTCAGGTACCAAATTTCAATGTCAGACAGATATGAGTAATAATATTGCAAAAACGAAAAATAACAATAATAAGATGCAAGAAATGGAGGACCATTCTTTGGTGAACACAGTATACTGGCAACCGAAATTCATATTTTCACTATGGTCTAGCAACCGGTAAAAAGTGGATAAATCATTTAAAAAGAAAGGAATCCTGAATTCTATTGGCCACTATGAAAGGACATTGGAATTAATAATTGAAGTGCACACTGACCATACTACCATACTTTTTATCTTCAGAAAACTAAGGTTATCTCTTGGCATTGACAATTGACATTAACGGCTTTAGTGGTGAAGCAAGATGCTTTTCATATTCCCGCTATCTGTTATGGTTACAGTGAGGGAAAAATTTTATGAGCAGTTTGCTCATAAAATTTTTCCCTCACTGAATTTTTCCCTCACTCACATTTTTCGCCCTGAATGGACGTATCTTTACAGGAAGTTAAAATGGCTTTCGGTCTTTTTGAATATATCCGTTGCCTCGTAGGCTACAGCTAGCTGAACTAGATCGTTAGGGTGTATGGACGTTTTTAGGAAAAACTTTGTTGCTAAAGATTGTAGGAAAGAGAAGATATAAGGAATATTTCTATCTCGATGAAGTTGATTGTTTCTAACGAACCATGGGGAGTTTAGAATCAATCGCAGGCACTTGTGTTGTACACGATGCAGTTTGAGAATGTTAGTATTAGAGGTATGGCTCCAGGCTGTAGAAGCATAAGTGACTATGGGACGAATCGTCATCTGGTATAAAAGAATTTGATTCTGATGTTTAGCTTCCGTTCTTGTTAATTAGAGGGTAGATCTGGGCGATGGCTTTAGATGCCTTTGTACATAGTGTTGATGTGCTGGTTCTCTTGGGCATAGTCCTTATATAAGGACTGGCTTAAAGGGGCGAAGCAAGAATGCTTTTCATATTCCCCGTTATCTGTAGAGGGCAGTGTAGAGATAAGGTGTAATTAAGCTATTAAAGCTCTGATCATGGTAGGAGGGTAACAGCAATAGCCGGACCTCAGTTAGAACTTCATTGGCTACAGCATTGCCATCCATTACCCTTCAAGGGTAGATGGCTTTAGATGCCTTTGTACATAGTGTTGATGTGCCGGTTCTCTTGGGCATAGTCCTTATATAAGGACTGGCTTAAAGGGGCGAAGCAAGAATGCTTTTCATCTTCCCCGTTATCTGTAGAGGACAGTGTAGAGATAAGGTGTAATTAAGCTGTTAAAGCTCTGATCATGGTAGGAGGGTAACAGCAATAGCCGGACCTCAGTTAGAACTTCATTGGCTACAGCATTGCCATCCATTACCCTTCAAGGGTATTAATCACCGCATCTCTGTTCTAATCTCTTGGGCATAGTCCTTATAAGGACTGGCTTAAAGGGGCAAAGCAAGAATGCTTTTCATATTCCCCGTTATCTGTAGAGGACAGTGTAGGGATAAGGTGTAATTAAGCTATTAAAGCTCTGATCATGGTAGGAGGGTAACAGCAATAGCCGAGCCTCAGTTAGAACTTCATTGGCTACAGCATTGCCATCCATTACCCTCCAAGGGTATTGGATTGAGTGAATCAATCACCGCCTGCCTCTTGGGCATATTCCATTAAAATTAATTAAATCAATACCAGATCATGAAAAAATATTGGTGTTAAAATGATTACTTTCTTTCCTTCCTGTTTTTCATTTGAAAAAAAGAAAAATCCTTGCTCTTTAATAAAGAATTCGTATGGAATTCAATTATTGCATTAAATTACTTTGAATATTCTTTACTTTCTTGTGATGTGATATGATATTTGCTATTTCTTATATTCGCCGATACACTCCTTTTATCCCCACTTCATTCTATTAGTCGTAGGCTGGCGCTGTAATCGTATGGGATTTCATTCGAATTTATTCATGCGAGTGTTGTGCATTAAATAAATCCCAAATGAGATTTCTTTCCCGCGTGATATCGCTATTCCTAAGTTGAAAATATATAAGGATATAATTTACATTTCGATAGCTTAAAAATCATTCACTCAACGAAACTGTACTGCTAATGACATTAACTAAAATCAAATTTTTTTTATATATTTATCAACATTTCTTATCTTTACTTTTGCATTGCTTTTCTAAAAAGAAAAAAATTAATAAACACCATAAGTCTATCGTGTCTAATTCATTTTTGCTCAATAATGCTATTAGGTGCTACGCATTAAAAGGTGGGCCATTCCTTGGTGTGCACATGGTGTGCGTAGTGTGTCATTGAAAAGAAGACAGAAAATAATGTTGAAAATTTAAAAAGAAAATAGTTTTCTTGAGATTACCAAAATAAAGAGTTTGGCATTATATATTTTTTTTCGCATATCATTTAAGTATTAAATAGCAAGGCAGCCAAATATTTGAGAGGTATTTATTTAATTTTGTATTCGGTATAAGTGCTGTTGTTAATACATTTTCCAGGGTCGCATTAGAAATAGTTCATTTTACAGATCTACAAATGAATTGAGGTGATGGAGATATGTTCAATGGCATACTAGAAAGCACCAGATCTAAAACACAAGACACATGTACATAAAATTAAAGAATTAAAAGCGAAATTCATTTTATGAAATAGAAATCGACAAAATGTTCTCATTTTTTGTTTCAATTTATTCATTACCAATAGTAATCAAGCTCTTTCCAAATTAAGAGTAAACTAGACAAGAGAGAAGGGAAAAACATATGTAAGGAGAGAACGAAAGAGAGAGAGAGAGAGAGAGAGAGAGAAATAAAGAAGAAACTAATATATTAAAGAACAGAAAACCTTTATTTACGATTCCAAGAAAATTTCCAACACGTTTCCTCACAGAAAATTTGTCGATCGCTACACTCAACTCTTCCCGTAAAGAATATTTGTATTGTATCAGAACAAATAAAGAAGTGCCAGGGATCTAGTATACACATATGCACACAAGTAAATACAGGTGTGCGCCAGTCTGGTAAATTTAAGACTGACTAGCTTACAAAAAATATTCTTGTACTCTTTTTTAAAACATTTTTCAGCAAAAATATCATTAAATATCAGAAAACAATATTTTAATTGATAAAAAAAAAACTATAAACCACTGTATCTCATATTTCTTCACTCTATATTACCGACTTACTGCTAGGTGTATTGAGCCATATAAGCGTCGATTCGGCTCAGACCAAACCAGTTCTTTGGCAGTAACACCACTTTCTGACCTTGATTACGTCTTATCATTGTAATCATAGATGGCACTCAGGACATGAGTATAGTAAATAGCTGATTGTACATTCAACGTGTAAAATTAATACAGGGTGTCCCAAAATTCACGCAAGATTTAAATTTATTGCCATTTGTGCAGTAAAGTGTTGCCAACGAGAAAAAAAAAGACAGCGTGACAGCTGACAGTTCAGGGTTATTACAAATGACCACACACAGCGAAGAGAGTTCGTTGAATGGATTATGGAACAACAACAAGTGGATGCTTATTTTTCGAACAAAATCATCTTCAGTGATGAGGCTCATTTTCATCTTGATGGCTTCGTTAATCGACAAAATTGTCGCATTTGGGGTTCAGAAAATCCACGAGTGATTGTTGAGAAACACATGCATCCACAACGTGTCACTGTTTGGTGCGGATTTTGGGCAGGAGGCATCATCGGTCCATTCTTCTTCGAAAATGCGGCTGGTAAGGCAATAACAGTTAATGGTGCTCGCTATCGCGACATGATAATCCAGTTTTTTGTGCCTAAATTGCAAGATATGGATGTGGACGACATGTGGTTTCAACAAGACGGTGCCACATGCCATACAGCCCGAGAAACAATTCAATTACTGCATGAGTCATTTCCTGGTCGTGTAATTTCCCGTTTTGGTGATCAGAATTGGCCTCCCATATCATGTGACTTAACGCCGTTGGACTTTTTTCTTTGCGGTTTTTTGATTCTAAGTTTTATGCCAACAAGCCGACGACCACCCACGCCTTGAAGGAGGAAATTGAGCGCTGTATCAACAAAATTCAGCCACATTTATGCAAAACGGTCATGGAAAATTTCGACAAAAGAGTGCGTATGTGCCAGAAAAGCCGTGGAGGCCATTTACCCGATATGCTATTCCATGCATAACCCTATACTGTATACTTTATGAATCAATAAGAAATTATAATTTTTAATTAAATACCTGTGTTTTCTATCAAAATTACTTCTTGCGTGAATTTTGGGACACCCTGTACAATGGCACACAGCAAAAGAAGAAGATTGAACTAAAAGAGCGAACGTAATTTTTACTTCCAAATTTTCCCAATGCATTTACATAAAATAAATAATTACTGATAAATTCTTATCAGTAAAGAGTTCATAAAGTCTTCAGATGCGAGGAAAATAAAACTCAGAAGCTGTTTTAGTGTGTGGAATTAATCTTTACGATGTGCGTAAATAATCTTGCAAATCATGTCCGAAAGAGAACGTTTTAAGATGTTGCTGAATCTCTTTCTTTTGGTAACGCTGTGTACATAAACAATGTCGTATAGAATTTCGTATCTAATGGCTTAAAGGTATTTTAATATTGAATAAGATTCTTTTGCATCACTTAGTCTTGTTGTTGCGAATAATTTAATTAAAAAAACCATAAACTGAAAAACCGAAGGTTAGACCTTCAATTCCAATTCACTTCCTTCCATTAATTAATTATTTTGGTCTTTTTTATCATACTTTTTGGCTGATGATATCATTTAAAGTCGCAAATTTATAATGAGAATAAAATTTATTGGTTCCAAGGACAAAAGTCACTCTTTAAACACCATCAGTTGTAGACTGAAAAATATTGCATGAAAAAATAAGATTTTTCCTAAGCTATTAAATATTATAATAAATTATAAGAAAAATACAATAAATTCAACACATATGTGACACACAGTGGCTTCGTATCAAACCCAAAACAGAGCAGTCCTTATTAAATCTTCGAAGTCGTTGCTAGGCAACATCACATCAAAGTTCGTCATTTAATTTCTTCAAGAATTTCTTCATTAATATTTGGTCATTGTTTTTTAATTAGAATCCCTTATCAAATAATAATAGGGAAGTAAAAAATGTTTTCTTTTTTGTATTAAATAATTTTATTATTCTGAAATGAGGACATACTTCAACACAAAAAGTTACCGAATGCCTTTTATATAATGAAAAATCAATCGTTTTTTTATAATGTGCATATGAATGTTGAATATGAACGTACGTTAATTATAAACTGTTTATAAAATATATTATGCTATTTTATTGTTGTTAATAAAGGCAGATATTTTTTATCGACTTCGGTTAATCGGCAAATCTGTCAATGATTTTCGACTAATTCTAGAAATTAAATCCCGACTCGCAGGCATCTGTTTATCCGATTTCGTTATTAGTAAAGGGAAACAATTCTTGTGAAATTTCAAACTATTTATTTGATGCAACAATCACTAAATTGATTTTATCCATTAGAATGGAACAAGCTGTTTTCAATCGCTACCGTTAGAGGTCTGTTACCACAGGCAACGAACTCATCACAGCGCGCTATATGCAACACGCGAAGTCAATTATAATAGCGTGTGGCGGTCTTAATTGTCTACAAAATTATATATAATGACAAATTTATTTATTAATACACGGTTACAAATTACAAATACAAATTACAGATTTTATGCAAATATCTGCCTTTTTTCAAGATAAATTTATTTTTTCTTTTCAGTTGAAGTCCACTTGATTCTACAAATTAGCATTAGTCGATTCTGGTTCTTTTCAAGTGTTGTCATATGAATCGTCTGCATTTATTTTTTGTCAATTTCTTTCATGTAAATATCTTTTTTTTACATGCTTTTCAATTCTAAAGAAATAGTTCATTAACATGAGGGGGGGGGGCAAATCATCCACAGAATCCTGTGTCCAGGTTAATTTCGCGTTCTTGAAAATTCTTGTAATGTTCACTGAAATAGTTCAGTTATTTTTAGATATTTATGTGTCGAGGAATCAAGGAAGTTCGCATGGCATTTTAAACGAATAAATTTTATTCGTTAAAATAAAATATTCTTTAATAATAAATGAATGGCATTAAATCTTTATTCTGCATATTCTTTTCTCGCATACTAGGATAATTAAAGTGAATAATTAAAGTGAGATAATTAAAGTGAAAGTGATGATACCAACATACGTCATTTCGCGCGCATAACGTTTCATTAGGGGATAATTACATCTAGGCCGTTGTTGGTCAACACAAACTCGGTTATTTACTTCTTGCAAAGGATCTCAAGTAGGAACATTGGTGGCGAGAAGGAACGAAATGATATCGAGAAATGTCAAAATCAAATCCCTGAATGAGAAATTATTTGATGAAAAAATCAATAATAGTATAAAAAAAAAAGCCAACGCATCGTACAAAAAATTAAAAGTTTATTTCACTCCATTATGTATCTAATATTCCACTAAATATTAGATACATAATTATTATATATACATAAATATTAGATACTATATACATAGTAAGTATCCGCTAAATATCCGATACACCAATTATTATTAAAATATGTTTAACCACCTAACCGGCCATCATGGATCAAATACTCATCCTCATACGCTTCGTATCCATCATATATTTCAATGTAATATCAATGCTATTATACTTTCAATATGCACTTAATGAAGTCTTGGGTCAGCTATCTCTGATTGGTACCGATGGAGACTGAACTCTCCCATCAGGTTCCAAACTGTTACATAGAACTAAACAGCTTCGCCTACGCCATATAAGGGAATTAAATGATACACTGAAAGTACGACTACCATATGTCATGTTTCTTTTTAACTAAGAGATAGATAAAAATTAGAAATACGTTAAGTAGTACAATATCGAGGTACTCCATACAGACGCAGTGCAAATTCTGTAATCTACTGTACTCATTTTGAAAAGTGATTCATATGGCAAACATGCTTTTTAACTATATTTTTATAACTGCGGGGTAAACGAAATATACTTATTTCCCATCTTTATTATCAGTGTACTTGCTTAAAGCAATGTAAGAGCACATGTAGTAATCGTACTATTCTCGTATTATAATTGTTGTATATCCCTTATATAAATATTTCTATAAATTTGTATTTAGAAATTTATATTTGGACTTTTCGATCTTCGTGTCTTTGAAAATACACAAACACACTTCCTTGGGAGATTTTAAGCGTGAAACTGCATCCAATGCTAGATCTTAAGTGTTACAAAAATGGAAGTTAACATTAATAATCGACTCTGAAAAAGTTAAAATCCTCTGAATCTGTTCATTTACAAAAATGAAACATTTCCGAAACCCGGGACCTTTAGATCTTTAGTCTAATGCTCTCTCACCCGAGCTATTTCGGCTTGATCATAACACTTCGTTACACAGTACAAATCTGATAAGCATTTCTAAAACTACTGCAATATTATCAACCTCAGGTTTTAATTATATTAGAGAGTTTTCAAGTATGTTACTATGCCCACCAATTTGATCAAAATTTCTGTTTGTACTCGATTTCATATTCATTAAATAATGTTCAGAAATAATTATTGATAATTTAGTTTGATAATAGTTATAATTATTAATACATGTCCTAAATATTGCCGGCATGGTTGGCCGAGTGAATAGCGTATTTGCTCTCCAGCCATAAGGCTGTCAATTCGAATCCCTTCGTGGATATGGATGTTTGTGATTGTCTGTGGAAATACCAGTTGGTCGACGGTAGATGGCGTTGGTGTAGTTTCGGTCAGTTGGTGATTGAAGGGTGGAGACGGAGTTGTGGAGCAGGTACTCTCCTCGATGAGTCCTTGGACTCCCTGTAGGTGTTGAATAATAATAATAGTAATAATATATTAATAAATTAAAGCTTTTCAGAATAAGTATTCGTATATGCAAATATAATTGGTCCATGAAATTGTGACTTGTATTTTCGAATAATATAATATATGTAAGAGGAAGCACATAACATTATTTACAACATCTAAAAATGCGAAGCCAAATATATAGTAATATTTGTTTTTCAGGGCAAACTTTCAACGTTCAAACTTTTAATTCTTCATTAATTATATAATTTGCTTTTGCGTTTTCATAAACATTGTTGATCTAATTGTACATAACCAGATTAAACTCATCTGTAATATTATTTCGAATTTAGTTCAGCAACTTTATCTCAGTAGTCTCTAAAACCTTATTAAATCACCAGATCACAATGGCTAAAATCCATAAATTTGGGATCGGTGCTAATCAAGCTGTTTTTTTTTTAACTCACAGTACAAGTTTCAGACTGGGAATTAGGGCATTACTTTAAGCTCTCTAAAAATACATTTTTCGACATGATTAAGCAGAATTGTCACTTTAATATAAAAGATATTTTGCAATATCAAACATTTACCAAAGATGACTCTTCAGTTTCTTTCAGTTTTATTTGTTTCAACGAGAGTTCCTAACATAACCTATTTCTGACTGGTAGTTTCCCATCAAAAAAGTATTGAACACTTAAGTTTGCGCAATGCATTCTAGATTCTATCCCAAATACTTGGGGTAGAACCTGCGAAGTCTGAAAATGAATAGATCTACATTCATCATACATACCATTATTAAATGAATGATATCACCGAACGGCAGTGATTTTGTATCTAAACATTTTGCATCTAAACATTTCATTACAACAAAGCACCACTGATAGTAACTGTGTTGTCTAAAAATTGAGAATAATCCGAGATAATATATTGACACATGTTAATACATGCCGATGTATACTCTAATACTTTGCGAAAGAGAGCCTCTGAAACTCAGCGGGAGTGGTGAGTGCATCCACGGCGCTAGTCCGTCCGAAGCAAGAGCGTCCCTTATGCTTGATTCGTCGACTATCGTCGACTAGAGGTGCTTTTTCTAAGACTTTTGTCGACCGGTTCCGAGTTAGTCGATTTCTGGCACCGGCAAGCAGTTTTTTTTTAATTTATTTATTTCGGAAAAGTCGGGTTTTTTGTCCCGTAAACTCAAGAAAATCGACCGTAGAACCCCCACTATTTCAAACTATAAACCTAGTGTTAGGATTCGGGACAACGCGATGCCTCCACTTGTCAGTCCCCTCTATTAATTGGGGATAATCTTAAGCCAACTATTTCTGATTGGTTGCTAGTGAAGATTGTACTCCCTCCTCCCATCAGTCTCTAAAAATTTAGATAGGACTTAATCGACCTCGTCTACTCCTTATAAGGGAATTACATGTGTTACCTGTTATTCCACAATTTCGCGCGTACGTTTTATGTTTCCGTCTACCGGCAAACGTGCCGGTGTTGTCGGCACGCTTTGACCATACATTGTTTTCTCGTGTTTAAAAAAATATGTCCCAAAATGAGTAATCCAAATAAAAAACAACGAACCTAGAAATTCAACAACGTTTGGGATGAAGACTATTGTTTTGTCCAGAGAAAAAAGAAATGTTTTTGCTTATCGTGCGATGGTCTTTTATCAGTGACGAAGAAACGCAACCTCGAAAATCATTTCAAGTGCAATCACAGTTCTCTTGACGTTATTCATTCACCTAAATCTGAGCTTAGAAAAATAAAAAAATTATCAACGCAAATCAAGATTATCTACCTAGCAATCAATTTTCATTAGATAGGTAGATAAGAATAAAAATGCTACTACTGCTTCCTTTAAAATTCCTCGCTTGTTGGCAAAACGGAAAAAATCATATGTTGGGTCAGTAGCACTCCAGTGTGACTAACTGGCAATATATTAGGGATTCACTTGGGGATTAAAACATATGATGAAGAAAGGGATCTTTCTCTAAAGGGAAGTTTCATTATACGATATTACTTGGCTTTGTCAGCATCATGGTGTTGGGAGAGCTAGCAAGCGTTCTGGAGATTTGTATTTCTTGGAATCAATGCACATTTTAACGCAAATGAAAGTACTCAATGGAATGAAAGAGTCTTCTTAGGTGAGTATTGAATTCCATTAAAATGGAATAGTTTTGTCATTAGAGTAAATATTTTATTTTTAATAAACATTTTGGGAAAGAGGCCAACCCTACTCATGAACTAAAAGAAATAACATTTCTGTGGTGTTGTTATAATTTCGTTTTACTTTTCGGATGTTGATTACCATAGTGGGATAATTCACCAATTGAGATGAATATCGAATTAAAATGAATTTTTCTGTTACTTGAAAATACGTCGCAGCTTGAGTTTTAATCGAAATAGGATTGGGCGATACGTTTTAGCCTTTCCATTTAAGGTAATGTTTGTTCTTCATTTATTAAAGGATTGTCTTTACTGATAGCACTTTCTTAGAAAACGAAAGGGACTTCAGAATCTTTCCCCCCCCCCAATTGCAGTTTTCTTCTATTTCAAAGGTAGCGTTGAGAGAAAAGTAACAAGAAAAAAAAATTGCTTCAATCGCTAAACCGATATTCTCAATTTGTAGGACTGAAACCAAGGCTACTAATACTGATACGACTTGTACCATGATGCTGATCAGATAAGAGACTTTTTAAGGAGTCCTTAACGTTCAAAGAATGTTTAATGATGCTCTAAATTCAGATAAGTCTCAGAAAATGCTTCTCTAATGATACAAACGTAAGTTCTGCAGTGACAAGTCATAGGACTTAGACGGTAGGAAAGGGATTGTCTGAGATAACAATGACTGTAAAATTCTCTCTCTCTCTATATATATATATATTCTATATATATATATATATATATGTGTGTGTGTGTGTATGTGTGTGTGTGTGTGTGTGTGTGTGTGTGTGTGTGTGTGTGTGTGTGTGTGTGTGTGTGTGTGTGTGTGTGGAAAAGAATTATTCGTGGACGAATTTCTCATTTCTCATTTCGCACTGTATGTTAGTATCTTAATGACTGTGACATTACCGCCGCAGTCAGGTAATTCAAAACCCGATTAGTGTTCTCATAAGGAGAATGCTCGTATCTACACAGTATATTCGTGTAGATAGTGACTGCCAAACTTTTTTTTCTTCTGATCGATTTGTCTGGTTTGACAGATGACAAATCCTAGATTAATGGAGGAAAATCATTTTACCACCTGCGTTTGAAAAGCATTAACTCACCTTCTGCTGGCAAAAGTCTTATAGCTATTCTTAGTTTCCTAGACGAAATTCGAAGCCAATCTTTCCAGCCAAAGAGGACATCGTGAAAACATTGTTAACTCTGGAGGTTAGGGAAAATTTCCTTGGGACACTTATTCTTAATCTTTGACAGATATACTCACGCCACTGGTGAAAACCAAGAATCCCTTAAAAGAAACAGTTTCTCATTCTGGTTTTATTAAAACACATGGATTACGGATTAGGATCAAAATAAACAGGACACACACACACACACACACACACACACACACACACACACACACACACACACACACACACACACACACACACACATCATCATCACAATGTCTTGAGTGGACACATGATTTTACTAGAGATGTACTGGTTTATATCTTGTGAGAGTCTTCTCTGCAACCCCCACCACAATTGTTAAATATCTGAAACAATTCGAGCAATTTTCGGGTAAATTAGCTCAACAACAAAATTTGCAAAATACGATAGCATATTTTTCTTCTTGGCATTGCGTCTCTAATTTCCTTCTTTTTTTTCTCTCTCACTTGTGCGATATTTCTTCTATCCCAGCTATCAGTTGATTTTCTGATAATTTAGCGGCCATCCGAGAAACAAAGAAAGAACATTACAGAGACAGAGAGGTTTTATTATCAGGACAAATTGTTCTATTACGATCACTAGAGGTCGCACACTTCGTAAACTCACTAAACTATACTTTTCCTTGCTGCAAATATCCCAATTAAATAAAATACTACCCAGAGACAATTCCTTCCTAACCTTCTTTTTTCTGGAACCTTTGTCTTTCGATGATTTATTCTAAGAACAACTATTTATCCTGGAGTTGTTCATCCTTGTATGATTGACAACAGATAATGCAGATAACACAGGTGTGTTGCTTGCTTGTGTTGACAATGCTATTCAGCTCACACATCTCTGGGACAATCTCCTCTCATCTTTTCTTCAGACAGATGGAGAGTGAAAAACAAAGGATGATTAACAGAGCCTAAGGAGCGAGTTCTTTGTCACGATAGATGCTCATGAAGAACGTGCTTGTTATTTTATATTTCTCTCTTTCTCTCTTGTGTTAATTCAAGATGAGATGACAGTTTTATGTTTTCTCATTTCTCGCTACTACCGTCGGAATAGAAGTTTGATATTTGTAGAAGGAAAGAGTGTCGTTGAAGCACTCATCCTGACAACCAAGTGAAAATCTATTCTTAGCAGTTAGCCTAGTTTTATTTATTTTCTTCTTCTTATGTTCTACCTAGTTGTACTTATTTTCTTCTTATATTCTACCTAGTTTTACTTATATTTACTTGCGTTCATTTATCAAGATGAGGTCGGGCGTAGTAACATTAAAAGCTAAAGATTCTTAGTTTGTTTTCCGAAAGGGAAGCAAACTAAGAATCTTATTTTTCTTTTTTTTTAATCTTATTTTTCTTAATTTTCTTTCTTTGTTTGTTTCTCTACCATTTTCACATCTGCTTCCGTTTTTTATTCATTGATTATGTTTTGTAAATATACTGGAAAAAATACGTCCATCTCTCAAATATGAAATCAATTTATCATTGGAGTATTTCGTATTGTCCGACCGGCAAAATGTGCCGATCATAAACTCCAACTGTATAATAGCCACCTATAACCAAGCTTGGGCGGCAAGCTGAGTACATTTTTCTCTTTTCATCACCTGGCTTCTGATACTAAATGATTTAGGATATTTTTCCTTTCGATAAATAGATAAACAAACCGGAAAACATACAGACAATTTTCAAAACACATAAGCTGGGTTCATAGTCTCGGTGGCTTCGTTCTGTACTTAGTCCGACTGATTAGACTCACCTTCGGCTGGCAAAAGTTTTATTAAGGTTCTTCGTTTCCTAGACGAAAATTCATCCCACATCTTTCTAGCCAAAAAGGACATCGTGGAAAAATCGTGAACTCTGGAGGATAGTTTCTTTGGAGCAATTATTCTTAATCTTTGAAGAGGTATACGTACGCTCTTCGTATCAACCAAGGATCCCTTAAAAGAAATAGGTTTCTCATTCTGGTTTTATTACATATGGATTACGGATTATGATCAAAATAAACAGATCATCCACCCACCCAAAGACACACACACACACACACCATTACAACGTTTTTGGTCACCTTGAGTGGATACATGATTTTTCCAGAGGTGTGCTGGTTTGTATCCAGTGGCAGTCTTCTATTCAACCTCCACCATGATTGTTAAATAGGAGTTTCTATCTTTCTATTTTATAAGGTCCTTAAACTGGACGTTATAAATTTACTCTTAGAATAAGTTTGTCATGGTCAATCCCCTAAATTCAAGTTCCCTAATTCTTAAAATTCTTAGATATTACTAAACATCACTCTGTGTTCAGGCATATAATAGCCCACGATGTCCTTGTTTGTCTTTAGTTATGTTAGACATTCCTTCATGCCCTTAGGCAAGTGTTTTATGTTTGCAGAATAAAGCAGGAGTAGTCAGCGCAAAAAATCCCATCTTATGTCTGTAAACAGAATAAATAATCCTTGGCAGAAATTGTCTCATAAACATACCACTTGCTACTCACTGAAGCTAAATCAAAAGGCATCATTGCCCTTTGGCTGGACTGTCACATACATTCTTTGAATAAATAGGAAAAAGTAATTAATATACAATGATAGGTCATATATAAATATGACATATTTAACGTATTGTTGTACTATCTCAAAGTGTCTGAATTTGCAACATAATTTCATTGTTGTCTTTTACAAAGAGAGGACGGACAATTTTATCCAGTGGCATTAATTCAATCACAGTTTGCACCACTTTGGATTATTACAATCCGAAATGAATTATATATAACTCAGTCTGACTTACATTCCTCTCTGGTTTGGTATTCAATTCCTATATTACCTCCATTTACAATTCACCCATTGCAGATGCCAATCAGACATTGCATTTAATTTGGATCTGAATTTTATTCCTTTAGTGTAATTAAGTGGAATATTCTCCTTCTGACTTTCTTCCTTCCGTAAAGTTCCCTGATACTACTTCAAAAACTTAGACTTCTCAGTCTCAAAGATGAGAAAAACATAGAAAGTCTTCTCCGGCACTGTGATTTATCTTTGAACTCCAACCGGGTGTTATCATTGAAAGCATTCCAACATGATTAGCTCCGTGAACACCTATCTGTCGATCTTCGTTCTATTCTCTCACCAAAAGCTGCACACCTATTATAGAAAAAGATATCAGTATCTGTTAGGGAGCTTTAATCCCTGCTTCTTTTACTCCTGTCACATCCATTTGTTCTGTTCCACCGAACATCTCTTCTCCGGCAACTCGGAGTTGAATGCATCTGCGCAAATTAACATTCTTCCCGGTTCTTATCTACTGAAAACCTTAGTAATGAGGTAAAGAAGTTGTTGTTGATTGACCTTTGCTGATAAGGTCTGGCGTAAATATTTCAGGAGTGGTCGTTGACAGAATATAAAGTAATCAGGTAGTTCTTCTCAAGGGACTTGGCAACGTGAAAGGAGCTCTGGGATGAAGTGAACCAAACAAAATTAATTGACAGCTTGCATTGAGACCCCCTGCACGTTGCCAGTCACCCAGTTCATTATTTTATTTATTTACATCTCACTCTCTCTGTGTTTCTCAGACACTTTTAACTAAAAATAAGTACGTGTTTGGCGAAGAGAATGAGAAAAACAAACACATTCTTGTGTATACTGGACCGGTTTTTTTTCTATTGTAATAGAACTTGATTTTCAAATTGAACTAACCGTATTACTTATAACAGATTACAACATTGCATCAATTTTGTTTGTTTGCAAGATGAATTAATGACAGGTATTGTCTTTTAAGCAAATAGCCATATGATCATATTGTTAATAACTGTTAAAGACACCATTAGTGAATTAAAGGATACTACGTTTGTGCAATGAATTGAAACAACAAAGAGAAAAAATCGTGAAAATTAATTTTTACATTTTCTCATTGTTTATACAAACAGATGTTTTGAATTTCATTGTTTATTAGTCAGACTCTTTAACTTGAGGCCTATTAGCCATTGTAATATGTTGTCGTAGTCAGTTTAAAGGAATCGTTGATTTTTGGTTCGTGTTGTATGCGCATATCAATCGATATTGATGATTCCATTTTGTTCGAAAGATCTAAATTCGAATCCCGTCTATATGAACACTTATAACATTTTTCTATTTTAAAAAATAGAAAAAATAATCCTTAGACCACTCACCGTACAAAAATGTAGTATAGGTTAATAAATAATCTTACCTGTGTGCAATAAAAAAATTTAAAAATTAATATAAAAAATGTTGCTTTATAATTTGTGATCTATTCGATTATTTTCTAAATTCTTTAAAATATTTAAAATGCCTTTAATTATTTTATGTAATCATATTACAATTAACATACAATATGTAACTCTCATTGCTAACATGTAATTGTAATTATGTTGTTAGATCAAAAATATTTATTTATTCATTATCTAACCTGGAGGGAATATCCATTAGCCCTGAACGATCTCCAAATCTAGATAAAGTGTTGTAAGGTTTTGAGTGTAGTAGGATAAATATTATCCTACCAATGATCGGCAGTCTTGCAATTAGAATATGTTGAAAATAAGTGACGAAGTTATGAGCTAAAAGAATCAAGAATTTGATTTTCCTATAGCAAATCAAAATAGGTCACTCCCTCTTTTTCTATTAAAAATGATGGGAATCTTAAGAGAATATTCATCTCTCTTTAAAAAAGGGAAAACAAACTTCCTCTTTCTTATTTCGTTCCTATTTTGTCATTCTTCTATCTCAGTGCACTGACTATTTATCAATATTTCTTTCAATCTTCTACATAACTGTTTGATACTTTTATCCAATGTTTTATATCTTAATCGTTCTTCTTCATTTGCTCTTCTTTTCCATGTTCTTCTTTCATCGATAAAGTTGATTACTTCTTGTATTATCCATGTTTTTCTTTCTTTCTTTCTTCTTGTTTATCGATGTGGGTTTTAGCAGATGTTATGATAGCTGCTTGTAGTCTATTCCACTGATAGGGTCATTTTCGTTTTGTAACTGTGCAAACAGCAGTTCTGAAACATTTTCATTGAATTTTGATTTTACTATTGGATTTTGTACCATTTGCAGATCCCATTTTAGGGGTTGACTTCTTTAAATTTTTATTGTTTTCAGGCGAATATTCATCTTCATTAAAATCACTCTATGATCAGATCCAAAGTCAGCACTTGGCATCACCTTTGAGTTCCGTATTCCATTCAAGTAAGGTTTACTTACGATAATATAGCCTAATTGATTTTTGTATCTTCCATCTGAACTTTCCTATGTATCTTGCTGTTGGTTTTTGCTCAAACTAAGTGTTAGTTATGATGAGACCGTGCTTGTTACAGAAATCAATCAGCTTTCGTTCTCTCTGGTTCCGAATTCAAAGTCCAAATGGACCCACATGTGCAGATGTTCTCTCTGATCCAACTTTTGCATTCCAGTTACCCATAGCACAAATAACTCGATCTTTCTTGCCTCCAACTTCCTTCATATCTCATCATACATGTTACCTATTTCTGCTTCATCATTCTGTTCTGTAGGATTATATATTTGGATGATCAGCATATCTCTAGGTTTAGGTTTCACTAGAATTGCCATTACTCTATCTGATTGTTTGAATGCATGGATAATGTTTTATTAGTTTTCCTCTCTACAATAAGCGCTACACCGCTCCTTGATATTTCACCACCTGACGTATATATTTTTTATATCTTGCCATTTGGAAGTTTCGATTCAAAATCTGATCATCCTTTCCAAAAGGTTTCACTTATTCCTGAAAAAAAATCAACTAACGCCTTTTTATTCCCGTACATAGGGAGTAGGCGAGGCCGTTTTAGCCGTATCTAACTTTTGGAGACGGAGTAGACAGTTCAATCTCCACTGGTACCCAATCAGAGATAGCTGGTCCAAGGCTATCACTAATTAATCGGCACACAGTGAAGAGAGACGGCTCAATAAGTGCCGCTGTCTCGTTGTCCCCAAACCTAACACTCGTAATTAATATTTGAAATAATGTGGGTTCTACGGTCGATTTTCTTGAGTTTACAGAATGAAAAACCCGAGTTTCCGGAAGAAGAAATCCTCGACTAACTCGGGGACCGATCGAAAAAAGGCTTAGAAAAATTTCTTCTAATCCTTTCTTCTTTGCCGTGGTGTGCAAACGCCACATCCACTTAGCTACACACTTATTCCTAGTTTACTAATATTGAGTCTCTCCATCTCTCTCATCACATTAGTCAATTTCTAACATTTATTCGATCCTCTTACATTCCAAGTAGCAATATTCAAGCAATTTCTGCTTTGAGTTTCTTTATAGCAGTCACGGACTGACGATCCCGCAGGGTCTGCTACATCACCCTCACACCACCGCTCCGGGCATATTGAGACTACCGGGCTTTATTTCTTTTCTGTTTAGACATGGTGCTTTACTGAATGGGCAGGAAGAGCCTACCACTACAAAGCGAAATTTCAGCAGGCAAACATGTTTCGATCTTAAATATTCTAAAAATACTCAGGATTCGATGAATCCTAGATGCGATTCATAACCAGATTATAAATGAAGATCACGTTCTTTGGAGTGATTTAAAAAATGATATAATCATTTGCTGCTTTCTCGGTTATTTGTCGATTTAAAATCCTTAAATATAAAGAGCCAATAGGCTTCATTTCGGCGATATAAACATTATTTAAATTAAGGGGATATTAAATCCCACATTGTTTTAAAACCGAATAAGAAACTCAAAGATTGGAATCAGAGAGTTTCATCCCGGATATAGTAAACTATAAAAATATCGGCGATTACTAGCGTGAGCTAATGTAAGTAGTCCTAGTACGTAGTACAATACCGGGCAACTCGCAGCAAAGGTGGTAAAGTTCTGATCGCTATTCTTGGTATTTTCCATAATGTAAAAACACATTTCCTAGGAAATGTATGATGTTATTACATTATGGTGGGAGGTCACTACCCAGACCGGTTTTCAGCCTTTTTTGAGGCTTCATCAGTGAGCAGCTAGACCAAATTAATACCAAAGGGTATAGCGAAAAGAACTTATATACTCTGCTATACGAGTTGTCATATATTTAAGTAACTTAATGAATGCACCTTTTTGAAAAAAAAAAAAAAAACACAAAGAAATCCGTTTTTCGAACGGATGCATTTAATATATAATAATACACAGGTTTCAATACCATACTTCGGTAACTCAGTTTCAAAAAATCCCTTTTTTTTTCTTTCAAAAATTTAATAATTTAAAAAAATGTTTGTTTTTTTAATAAAGATTTAGAATAATTTTATGTTGTTAACAGAAATTAGAAACAAATACAATCCGTCTCAAAATAGTTGTTATTAATACAGAACACATTTTAATGTTTCATAATTAGAGAAAGGGAGAGAGGGAGAGTAACTGGTTAGCCCATGAGAAAAATAATGCAGCTCATTAAATCCTGTTATAGGCTTACAAGACAACCAATTCTGTCTTAGGGGAATTAGTACGAAAGTCCCAACCTTCTCTCTCACTTTTCATCGAATGTATCCCTTACACAACATGGAGATCATTAATTATCACAAAGGCGCTGTTCAGAGGTTCCTTATTACTAAACCTTTCGCATTTTTAATTACGCTAGAAATAGCCCAAGATAATAGCCTTATAATTATCGCGTAACTGATGTGCAGGAAACAAGCAGATTGCCATTTCACACTAGACCTTTGATTGGTTAAAGAGAGATGAGACACTGCTTGCAATTTAAGAGCTCGCTGCCTACTACACACAACCGATAGAGCAAGACATTTCTAATTTAGATAAGACGTCATTTCTGTTAACAGATTACCGAGGAAAATGGTTTTCTTCTTTAAAAATTGAAGTGTTTATTTATTTAAAGACTTCCACAGTGTGCTTAAGATGGAAGACAGAAAGAGAGAGAGAGAGAGAGATTATTGTTCTTAATAAGACGTTTCGAGTAGCAATTTCTAAGTGGGAATTTCTTGTAAGAATTAAATTACAGTACTGCGTGCAAACGCATTTCGATTTATTGACCCGTACACGAATCTGATGTTGAATTACCTAATAAATCATCTTATTAAATTATAGTAAACAATTCTTCTAACAAAACAAAAGTTTTTTTTAAAAAAAACGGTATTGTTCAAAAACAAATAACAAAAAAGATATTTATGGGGAAAGTGTAATTACATTTTAATAAACGCATCCTTGTTTTCATTTTATCTGGAAGTGCCAAATTGACCTCTGGTGTGCATAAAGAAAAACAAGTTTCATATTGTTGCTTGATTTTATAAATCTTATACACCATGCTGGAAAAGTCGCTTCTCATTGAAAGCAGTTAGTTCATTCAACTAAGATATTTGTAGCACACGAAGTCCGACGTAAAAAAAAAGCTAATTTTACGACATCCAAGATGAGTGATGGAACTAAATTGACAACTTTAGTATTCATGAATCAATGCATTTTGTTTTGCAAACGTTTGCTATCCATCTAGGAGTCGATTGTCAGTTGAAAAACTAAAATGTGAAGTCAGCAGTTGCTACTTTTTCCAGAGCTGTCTGGTTATTTTCAACTGTAGAATTGTACAGTTGAAAATAACCAATAATTTGAAAATAATCATAAAATGAATTCTTCTGTTGAGGATTTAAAGGTTTATATCAGTAATTAAATACGACGGTATTATACCGCATTTACTGACTCGTTTACTAATTGAAGTGTGCAAGTACAAATCACATAAAAGGTCCAATGGGAACAGTGAGGTTTAAATTAATTAAATAGAGTAAGAAGCATTATTATTAATATACTCTGGAACCATGTCGCATACGTTTCTATACAGACTGAATGGGTCACTCAACTAACAATAATATTTATCTTTTTTGGTGCAGCTTGGCCAGTACTAAGTTAGCGATATTGTTGACTGGTGACTTGGATAATACAAATACTTATTACACACAAAATGTTCTTCATGAATAGATGGTGATATTAATTTCCAAGAATAATTATCATTAACAATTACTACATGTATAAGAAAGAGTATTATTACTGAATGTTTATAAACGTCTCTTGGAATAGAAACGAGGGTGATTCATTAAATTACATCCAAGATCCTAATGACATTTGAACTGAAGATGAGTTAGTCATCGCATAAGGGGATAGAAGATGCACTCGCGCAAAGCGCACACAGTGTTATATTTTTAATTAATTCCGTCATTTGAAAAGTTTTTTTGGAAGACTTGTTTGTCTCAGCTGTTATTTGAGTACGACGTTTATCATAAAACGTCTGAGATAAAAATTAACACTAATAGTCATACAGAAAATTCTCTTCGTCCACAGTTTTTTGTTCTTTAACGAACACGTGTTGGGAAAAAGGCAAAACATATTTCTATAGGACTAATCATCCTTATTGACTGTTGAGTATCGAATTTCAAAATGTTCTAGTAAACAGAGCACAAATCTCTTTTCAAAATGGAGTAAGATAGTGGACCTGATAAAATGGAAACCAAATGTAAGGGTTTTATATCAACACTACGAGAGGGGGGGAGGGAGTTCTGATAACACCTAGGATAAACAATATTAAAGCAATTGATATAACCCCAAGAAAGAACATACTAGTTGCAGAGTTATGAACGTAACGTCTATTCTTATATCCTAGAACGTTCGTTTTCGTGATTTTATCAGTTGCTTTAATACCATTTTTGTTCAAGGCGTTTATCAGAATCTTCCAGACCGCCGTAATGGTTATGTTATGTAAATTCGGGCAAGTGTTATCATTTAGGCTATTGGCGGATTGACTCAACAACAAACCAATTTCCCTGAGAAGCTAAAATACGACAAAGAATTACCGCCACTTGCAGCGGTAACCTTGTAAGAAATCATCAGAATTCTATAGATTTTTACAGAATTCGACGCCTTTGCTAAGCTTTGAAAAACAGTGGTTAAAGTTTCTACCAATGAATTTAAAATGGCCAATGTGTTCCACTCATTTCCTTCTAATACTTTTAACAAATGAATCACCTTACAATCAAACCCTCCAAAGTAACCTCGACTATAAGCTACTTTCTGGACGAAAATTCGATCATATTCACAGGGAGAATGGACTTCTCTATATGCAATACCAGACTGAACAATAGTTTACTACAATCTGATTCCAAATGTGAGAAATGTGCTATAATAATTGAGAGAAGCATGAGAATTGATTTAATGAATACGTGGACTTATCAGTGATTAATTAAGGTAGCCGTAAGCCATATTTTGTTTAGAATTTGTTTGATTTTTCTTTTATTTTTCACCTTTCTTCAGGAGCAAATAAAACTCTTATTTATTCAACATTTCAGCTGCAGTGTGATGTTACTGCTTGCCGTCATTAGCCTTTCTCTGACTCGGGTTCTGGAAGTCATTTTCATAAACAGAGTTTAAGATTTAAATAATTCTAGCACATTTTTTCTTGAGTTCCACTAAACGTTTGCAACAATTCTCTGCTTAGATATTTGTCATGCAAATACTTCAATAAAGCAATACAATTCCTGTCAATAACGACATTGAACTCTCTTATTGTCACATGTTAGCATACTTCCTTGATAAATCAATGCCATTCACCATACACCAGCTAATCCGTTAATTAGAAATATTAGAAATAATTAAGAAGCATATTAACGTCATCTGTCAATCACATTTGAAACTAATATGGATCTACAAATAGTTTCGAACCTTGTTATTTCCTTTTGTGAGAACGCTAACTGATATCTTAAAGCAGTGTGTGTGTGTGTGTGTGTGTGATCAGGAGAAGAGTATTATTAAAGGAGAGATGAAGGCTATCAGCCCAATAATTAACAACGCACATGAAATGCTTTAACTTCATTAGAAATAATTTGAAATTAAAATATATTTCCAAGGTTCAATACAGCGCCATCTAAAAATAAAAATAAAAATCGAGGGAAATTACAATAATGGTAAATTTTAAATTTAACTGCCCATTTCGTTTCAAAATTCGCAATGGAATGGACGCGAACATTACACTTCGTTAATGGAATTGAATTTAATATTTTCCATTACTGTAATTCCCTAAAGTTTCTATTATTATTTTTTATTAGTTTTAGATGTCGCCAGTACGATTTAAATAAGTTTAAAAAATTATTCATAACGCCTCAGCGTATTTACCGATGAAAGGTCATTTTACGCCTTTGGGGGTGTTAAAAACAAAGACATCTACCAGCAGTCTTAGATATGACTTGTACGTACACGTGGGCCAATGGAGTGCACGTCGAATTGCGACTTTGTATTTATATACTAGAAATCTGGACGGTAAAATATCTCCTTTGTCGTCTGTATTCTTTTTAGTTTAATTCAAAAAAAAATTAAAATTTCGGTGGGTGCTGTATGTTTTTAATTAATTTTTCCTCCGCCTCTTCAGTTTGGAAGCGATTTCCAGATACTCGTGCAGTTAAGTTAGACTAGTCGTTGGTTAGCCAGTTTAGCTCTTGATGAGGGTACACGTGATCTGAAGCAAGCAGAAACTACTGTTGCTATGGAAACATAGAAACATTACGTCTCTCTCTCTCTCTCTCTCTCTGTGTGTGTGTGTGTGTGTGTGTGTGTGTGTGTGTGTGTGTGTGTGTGTGTGTGTGTGTGTGTGTGTGTGTGTGTGTGTGTGTGTGTGTGTGTGTGTGTGTGTGTGTGTCCAGCCATTGCAATCTTCCTTCAAAGTCTAATAACCTCTAAAAGTCACAATGCCATGTTAATCAAACCAAAATACGTGTAGTGTGCAACTGAAATTGTACCTACAGTAAGCATATGTTTAATATGTATTAAAACTAATTTAGTAACTTGTACAGATAATACTCTAGTATTATAAGATTGGATTATTAGTATTGTTAGGTGAGGAAGAGAAGTGTTGTGTAATGTCTTCAGAATAAAACTGTAGATGAGATCTGCAACTGGAAGAACAGATATTGTGTATGAAGGTTATAAATGTAGAAAAGGGAAAAGGACTTTTTTTGCTTTATTAATTTCTATTTCCATATTTACATCCTATATTTCTTAAATGTAATCAGAGAACATGTACATAACCATTTTTTAGAAATGTCACTAGAAAGTATGCGAATTTTCTGAATATCTCCAAGGAATGATCAACGGAGAATATGATTCTGTGCATACTTGAAAATTCCTTCAATTTAAAGGCCCTTTCATGTTGGTGAAGATATTAAAGTCACGGGAATTCTTAGTTCACTCTCAGACCATTTTTGTTTAAATTTCTGTATTAAAATACCTTCAAAAGAACAATAAATCAGCCTTGGCACCCACATTAAAAAAATTCTTTATTTTCTACTTCCACATTTTTGTGTATGATGCATATATTCAAAAGTATTTGCCGTAATAAAAATTATGCATTGTCACCCCCCCCCTCCATGTATACCTGAAGGTCTAGCTTTCACTTGCTCTCTATTTCTAATTATCACTTAAATCTTTTCTACGCACACTTAATAGCAAGCACCGAACTGCATGGCTTTGAAGCATTAGTATCGATTTCTTTTATCATTAATCAATTCTCAACACATGCACTTTGACACTGTCTGAAACAATTCGAGCAATTTTCAGGTAAATTAGCTCAAAAACAAAAATAGCAAAATGCGATAGCACATTTTTTTCTTGACTCAGCGTCTCTAATTTCCCTCTTTTTTCTCTCTCACTTGAGCGATATTTCTTCTACCCCAGCTATCAGTTGATTTTCTGATAACTTAGTGCACATCCGAGAAAAAAAGAACTATAAAGAGAGAGAGAGAGAGAGAGAGAGAGAGAGGCTTTATTATCAGGACAAAGTGTTCTATTACGATCATTAGAGGTCGCACACTTCGTTAAACTCTAAAACCCAACTATATTTTTCCTTGCTGCAAATATCCCGATTAAATAAAATACTACCCAGAGACAATTCCTTCGTAACCATCTTCTTTTCTGGAACCTTTGTCTTTCGATGATTTATTCTAAGAACAACTATTTATCCTGGAGTTGTTCATCCTTGTATGATTGACAACAGATAATACAGCTAACACAGGTGTGTTGCTTGCTTATATTGACAATGCTATTCAGCTCACACATCTCCGGGAGAATCTCCTCTTATCTCTTCTACAGACAGATGGAGAAGTGAAAAACAAAGGATGATTAACAGAGTCTAAGAGGCGTGTTCTTTATCACGATAGATGCTCATGAAGAAAGTATTCGTTGTTTTATGTCTCTGTCTTTCTCCCCTTCTGTTAACTCAACTTGAAGTGCGTCTTGGTAATGACGTACCATCCAAGATGAGATGACAGTCTTATGTTTTCTCATTTCTCGCTACTAGCATCGGAGTAGAAGTTTGATATTTGTAGAAGGAAAGAGTGTCGTTGAAGCACTCCTCCTGAAAACCAAGTGAAAATGTTAGCTGTTGGCCTACTTTTACTTATTACGTTCGTTTATCAAGATGAGGTCGTGCGTAGTAACATTAAAAGTTAAAGACTCTTAGTTTGTTTTCCAAAAAGGAATGGCTTTTCATTTTCTCTCTTTGTTTCTCTATCATTTTATCTTTGAAACCCCGTTTGAGAATATTAACTTTGTACACACCTGCTTGCTTTTTGTTTGTAAATCTACTTAAAAAAATATTTTCATATCTCAAATATAAAATCAATTTATCATTGGGATATTTCGTATTACCGTGCAAAATTTGCCGATTATAAATTCCAGTTGGGTAACAGGAACCTACCAACAGACTTGGGTGGTAAGCTGGGTACATTTTTATCTTTCCATCGTGTAACCCTAATATGGATGATGCAGGATATTTTCCTTTCAATAAATAGATAAACAAACCGGAAAACATACTGGCAATTTTCAAAACAGCATAAACCCGGGTTCATAGTCTCCGTGGCTTCGTGCAGAACTTAAACCTGATTAGACTCAGTACGTATTCCTCTGTGAATATCGATAAATTGGGTTTAAGCTGCGAAAGGGGAAAATGTATCGCTGCACATTCTGAAGATCAATTTGAGTTAAATAAATAATTATAAATAAAGAAATAGAAGTAATAATAGTAGTTTATGAGTTTTGAGAGTTGATATGTATTGCAAGAAGGAAAGTCTTTCAAAACGTTATTACTTTGATATAGAATACAAAGCAAAGTTATACACTGTTTGCAAAGAAGTCCACGGACATCATAGTGCGAGGAACAAACACCCATGGGCACACCGTAAGATGTAGGTCATCCTTTCGCTGCATAAACGGCAGTAATTCTACCTCCGTTCTTTCCATAAGCATGCGATAACGATCAATGGTAAATTTGGACCATTCTTCCTGTAGACATGTAGTGAGGTTCCGGACTCTTGTGGGCGATCGACCTTTAACCTCACCTGACGCCCCAATTAATTCCACTTGTCTCCCCTTCTCTCACCCTCACCGATGCTTCCCCACAAAAGCGAGTCAAATATGATCAATCAATAAATTATATTCAAAGTTCCTCCATAATCTTTGGATCAATTTTACGAACAAATTTTAACGTTACTTATTCGTCAGAACATTAGCGGATACTTACTCGTTGAACGTTTTCTTGCCGACATGGGAACTCGCAATTATCCGACGATAAAACGACGGATAATTGCGAACAAATTGTTTTCTATTCTTTAACATTTTTTTTATTTTGATAGCTCCTGTTGGTTTTTCTGGGTTTTAAATTATTTCAAGGAAGATATACAGAGTGTCCAAAATTCACGCAAGAAGTAATTTTGGTAGAAAACACAGGTTTTTAATTAAAAATTGTAATTTCTTATTGATTCATAAAGTATACAGTATAGGGTTATGCATGGAATAGCATATCGGGTAAATGGCCTCCACAGCTTTGCTGGCACATGCGCACTCTTTTGTCGAAATTTTCCATGACCGTTTTGCAGAAATGTGGCTGAATTTCGTTGATACAGCGCTCAATTTCCTACTTCAAGGCGTGGGTGGTCGTGGGCTTGTTGGCATAGACCTTAGACTTTAAAAACCCCAAAGAAAAAAGTCCAACGGCGTTAAGTCACATGATCTGGGCGGCCAATTCTGATCACCAAAACGGGAAATTACACGACCAGAAAATGACTCGTACAGTAATTGAATTGTTTCTCGGGCTGTATGGCATGTGGCACCGTCTTGTTGAAACCACATGTCGTCCACATCCATATCTTGCAATTTAGGCACAAAAAACTGGATTATCATGTCGCGATAGCGAGCACCATTAACTGTTATTGCCTTACCAGCCGCATTTTGGAAGAAGAATTGACCGATGATGCCTCCAGCCCAAAATCCGCACCAAACAGTGACACGTTGTGGATGCATTTGTTTCTCAACAATCACTCGTGGATTTTCTGAACCCCAAATGCGACAATTTTGTTGATTAACGAAGCCATCAAGATGAAAATAAGCCTCATCGCTGAAGATGATTTTGTTCGAAAAATAAGCATCCACTTGTTGTTGTTCCATAATCCATTCAACGAACTCTCTTTGCTGTGTGTGGGCATTTTTAATAACCCTGAACTGTCAGCTGTCACGCTGTCTTTTTTTTCTCGTTGGCGACACTTTACCGCACAAGTGGCGCTAAATTTAAATCTTGCGTGAATTTTGGGACACCCTGTATATATGTCGATGTTTGTAAACATCCTCGGAAATTTTGTCCGGTTTCCCAAAGCTTAGCGAAATTGAATATCCGTAAAACGCCCAAACAAAGATGGCCGACAAGAGTGTATTTCTGAAAATATTCTCTTAAATCGTTATCTCAAAGAGGTATTACGCCCACGAAAGGACGTCAGTGGGACATCTTTTGGAAAACAGAGATTGACTCTTGTAGAGAATGGAAGGAAATCGATGCTTCTAAAGAAAGCGGTAAGTTGATAAGTTTGCTAGTACAGTGTCCAAAACCAAAGAATGAACACTGTTTCTGAAGAAAACAGCCGCAAATGTAGGCGAATTAGCTTATGTATTTGAAGGAAGCGCTTTTGGAATAAAGTTGCAAACTTGAATGCTTTTAAAGTCTCAAAGACACGACTAGATGATGAAGCTAGGATCACTATTCTTAGTATTTGCCCTAATGTAAAACTCATCCCCTAGGAGATATATGTTGTTTTACATTAAGCAGATAGGTCACTACCCAGAGGTTTCAACCTTTATTGAGGTCTCATCGGTGAATAGGTAGACCAAATAATAACAAGATTATAGTGATAATAGTGATAATAGCTTTAATACTAAGAACAGCGATCCTAGCTTTATCCACCTTTAAACGAGTTGCCCGGTATTGTGCCACCCAGGTGTTTGCTCACCCTTGGACTCGCCGAACTTTTATGGTTTCTATATTCGGCATGAAACTCTTTGATTTCTATCTTAGAGTTTTCTTATTTGGCTTTAAAATAATGTGTATTAAATATCCCCTTAATTTAAATAGTATTTCAATTTAATTTGTACGACATATATAACACACTTGTTGTGTAATATAATTTATTAGTATTCTGGCAATAAATTTATACCCACATTTGGCTATAGTCGTGAAACTGTTTTCATATACAGTTAAAAATGTAGTTGATCTTATTAGTGTACTTTAACAGGAAAAATAGACGGAATGAGAAGAGTAAAAAATACGCTGTAGGAGGAAGATATGCAACTATCAAAATACTTTTAGGTGGTGAAGTTCTCGTTTGTGATGTCTATTCGGATTTCCCCAACGTTTCGTTCTGCGAGCCTTTCAGAAAGATGTTGCCTTCTAGTGACAAATCCCAGCATTATATTCTACCATGGCGATTATCAATGACACACATAACAACGCCTTCAATTCAAACGGATTAGCAGTTGACAGAGAGCGTCTACAAACAAGACACATACTGTTAGTAAAAATGGAAGAAGAGAAGGAAAGTAATTATAAAAGATGGAAGGCAGGTCCAATGTGTTAAAAATTTTATCAACAAATAAACATGTCAATTTGGCAAAGAGGCAAATTAGATTGATAAAAGATACCTATTGCATTAAATTTTAAATTTAAGTTATCTCCAATTAAGTTATTAGCTCAATGTTTACTTTAAAAAAACTAATTATTTTTAATATGTCCCAGGAGAATGCTCAGATTAAACAAGTAAAAAAAAACATTTTATTTAAATTACTTGACCTATTACTGATCTTTCGATTTAGTACCGTTTAATGCAGACCATTCCATGTTACATTACTCGTCTCTAGGTAGCTCTGTAATCGAATTAATTTGATGTTCGCATTTGTGCACAGACCTCGTCAGCTGGACGTGTTTATTTTGAAAGAGATATTTGCCATTAGAATGTAGAATTATTTGTATATACATCGCTCGCAGTCAGAAATATTTTCTTTAAATTTAAGATCTCAAGACGACAAATATACTAGAACGTGATTTGGACAGCTGGTTATCATCAGTTCGCAGCTTCTGCCTAAAGAGACGTTGGTTCTCTGTAAAACAAACAGTGGAAACATTCTGGAGTCACAAAAAAGGATAGTGAATCTTTTTCACGTGAATTTAGATTTAATCGTGTTGAAGAAATGGTTTGATTATTCTGTGCCTTCGCATTAAACCAAAACACCCTTTGGGAGTAACGAAAAAATATTTAATTATTTTAGCTGTCACGCTCTACCTATATTTTATACTCCAGGGGGAGAAAACATCATTTTCGAATGACAGCAGGTATGCGGACAAAAATGATGCAGGGTATTCAATAACACGTGTCTCTTCTGTTTAATCCGAAAGAGATGTGCTCTTTTCTTTCATATGTCAGTTAACGTGGAGATCACGCACTGTTCTTTAGTAGCTTACTGAATTACTTGAATGTTTACTTGAGCATGTTTATGGGAAGTATATTTCTTTTTTGAAGATAAACTGAAACAGCTTCGAAATCAAAGTAGAAAAAAAAAAAAGATTTGACCACGTATACACTTAACAAAGGAATGGTTCACGGTTTTAAAGAACAATATGAAAACCAAAACATTCTCCCAACTATTATTTCCTATTTTCCAATTGTACATAGTTAAACAACAAAAACTTTCTTACGTACTTTGCCTTAAAATTGCTTCAGATAAGTGTACACGTCATCACACACGTGATGGTACAAATTTACCTACCTATTAGAATTTGCCCTGAGATTATAAATTATATCACACAGCATACTCTTAATTAAATGTTCTAGTATAAAATAAAATAAAAACAAAATTCTCTCTTTCTTACTTAAACGATGTATGAGCAATTATGACTCCATTTTTAAAGTTACTCATCATCATCTTTAGTGTTGTGCCTCTTGACAGATCCAACAGTATATCTCAGCAAATTCTTTTCCTTCCTCCTCACCGTTGCTTCCTCCTTCATTTCTTGATATCATCTTGTGCTCATTATATCATCATGCATCATTAATCGTCTTCTTCCTCTTGGTCGCTTTCCGTCAATTTTCCCTTCTATCATTCTCTTCAGTAGGCTGTCCTCTCTTAATACATGTCCTATACAGTTATGCTTTCTTTGTCTTATAGCCTTTAGTAAATTATTTTCTTCTTAAACTCTTCATAATACTTCTTCATTGGTAATTTTTTCAGTCCACTTTATTTTCTTCATAACCACATTTCAAATGCCTCCAACATTTTAGCTTCTTTCTTCCCAATTGTTTCTGACCCATATAAGATCATACTCCAAACATAATACTTAATAAACCTTTTCTTTAAATTTTTATTCATTTTATTAGTAAACGAACTTTTCCTTGCTATAAAATGCCCATTTTCTTTTGTTAATTATTTCTTTTATTTCCATGTCACATTTTCCATTTTTTGTTTTCATACTATCAAGGTATTTGTATTGTCTCATTTGCTCTACGCTTTCTCCATTCATCATAACCTTGATACGTACCAGTTTCCTGGAACCTCTCATCACATTTGTTTTATTTGTGTTAATTTTCATTGCATATTTCTTGCATATTCTTTCAAATGTTTGTATTAGATGCATCTTCAGTATTCGCTAATATTGCTTGATCATCTGCGAATCTAATATTTTGTATTGTTCTTCCTCCAATAGTGATTTTTTTTCTCTTCATCCAATGCTTCTTTTATCAGTTCTTCTGCAAATATATCGAAGAGCGTCTGTGACAAGCAGCATCCCTATCGTACACATATTTTTTTTTAGTTTTTCCTACTTTTAAAACAGTATAAAGTAAACCATACGCAATGCTATTGCTGGATGCAAATTAAAGTTTTCCGTACTAATTAAACATTTGCAAAAGAAGAAAAAAAGGTGGATGAGGTTTCTCTAAACATTCAATTTATTTCAACAAATTCGATGAAAAAAACGGGAGGAAGATAAAAGTAAGTATTAAGAGACAAGACTGTTGAAATTTCTAGATGGTTCGTTATTTACCGGATTCCAATAGTTAACTACCGGTTGAGCTAATACATTATGGTGATGGTCTCTTTCACCGCAACTATAATGAGTGATCTTTGAACACCTAAGTAATTAGCCGCACAAAAAGAAAATGCCTAAACAAATCAGTAATTAACAGAGTTTCCTAATTGGGTAATATGACCACGTTTGGATAGCATTAAAGAAAGAAGCCAGTCGGATTATAGTGCAGAATAAAAAAATAATGACAACCGTTTTGCATCATGAGGTCATCATTATTTATCTCAGTTTCTTTGTCAAATGATTTAGAGAGCTCCTCTGAAAATTATCAAATCTCTTTTGAGCTATGACTTCTCTGGAAGCCCTTTACTAATTCAATTTATACTAATGAAGAAATTTAATTATTTCGGTAACTACTGAGTTAGTAAAAATATCAGTTCATAATTTAGAGTCAACTCTAAATTATGGAGAGATCACTCAGAGGAAACACAAAAAGGTTACGGATAAATATGATAATCTCCAGCAGAGGAGAGAATAAAATGTTCCAATACTTCCAATGAGTAAATGAAAATATTTAGATTTTTTTTTTTATTTAATTGTCTCTAAGATACAGAGCATGAAACGCATCAGTTCGGCAAAGGGAATAATATGCAATAGCTATTATTATTATTATTATTATTATTATTATTATTATTATTATTATTATTATTATTATTATTATTATTATTCGTGACACTTCCAAGGAGTCCGAAGACTCATCGAGGGAGGACACCTACAACTGTCTCAACCACTACACCGAACCTCTACTACGAATCATCTCCATCAACGCTATCTACCGCCCATCTCCACCACTCTCTATGTTAAATAGCTATGTTAAAGAAGTGTCATATTTTACAGCCATATAACTTCAAAAGAAGCGGTTATAGACAGTGGTCCTTGTATTAGTAATTTATATAGTGTAAGCTTCCTCCTAAAGTTATATTCTCATAATATCTCTAGTAAGATTCAAAACTTTTTTTTTAATTTCACTTATTTATAATGTATACAGTATAATAATAATAAAGAAATACTATAGACGTCTTATTTGTAAAACTATAGGCAACATTAATTGCTTTAAAATGCAAATATTAAATTATGATATGGAAAAGTTAGAAAAAAATGTTACATATTTGTCTATGCGAATTTGTCAGGAGGAAGATTCTAGAAATTCAATTGTGGCTGCATTTAGGGTTGATGCTGCTATGTAGCGTGAGATCCTTAGGGGGACGTGGAAGTATCAAACAAGATTTACAAAGTAGCCGGATTGAGATAGGTCACCAGGAAGAGTTGACGTCCCACCTTTCCGGTAGAATACGGCGCTAATCTTGTTTCAGATACGGTTCACTTGGACTTCCTCTACCAATGGTCTAGTTGGCATTACAGAAATATCGCTGAGCCAGCAGGAAAACGTTAAAGTCGGTTTATAGTTCAACTGAGAACATAATGTAATCGTCTGTTTTACGGCATGTGAGATGTGATCAAAGTGAGTTGGATAATTGTAGGAACGTGTTTCCTAATAGTTTTATTATTATTATTAATATTATTCTACTAAGGGAGAATTCCTTCTGCATTTTCTAGCGCAAGTGGACAGAGTCAGAGAGAGAAAGAGAGAGAGAGAGAGAGAATAAAAAATTTTTCATTTTAATTTTAACTCAGTGCATCAATATACAATACACTGAAGTGCACTTAAAATCTCTGAGGTAAGTTTAAAAAATCAAACTTATTATTTATGTAAAATAAGAAGGCTTACTTACTTAGAGGAATAATGGTATTTTAACACTAATTGTATAAAAAGTACTTCTCGCTTTATTCCCACCATTTGCTGTTGATCTTCAACCCTAATCATGAACAGAATGCATTGATATATATATATATATATATATATATATATATATATATATATATATATATATATATATATATATATATATATATATATATCAATCAAAAGAAAAAACATTGAAAAGAAATAAAGTACCTTAAACTGCTTACAGTATAATGCACAGAGCATCAAGTGTAATATTCATTAATCGTAAATATGTAAATACACTATACGATGAAAATAGAAAAATTTATTTTATACATAATATGTTAGCATGCAAAAAATATCTGTAATAATCATCTGTAATAATCATATGTATGTAATTTATCTGAGACAGTATCATATTATTATTATTATTATTATTATTATTATTATTATTATTATTATCCTTTATTCAAAAATTCCATGTAATCTTCATCGTTAATATTAGAAGAACACGTGTTGTAAATATAGATGCAAAAAAAGTATTATTATCAAAATTTTAATCGAAATGCAATGTAGAAAATTAATCACATATGCAGCACTTAGTGCTGAATTATCTGTTTTTAATATCTGTGATTATAATGTAATTATCTGAATTATCGATTTTTGTGTGCGTGCGCGCGCGCGCGCGCGAATTTCTCAATCATAGATTTCGTAGCTTCCCAACACATCAAAAAAGTTGCTGAAAGTTTAATTTTCACTTGGTCCGAATATAATAAATTTAGTTTAATCCTTTATCCAAGTGTGATCAAACAAAGTTTGCGCCTGAAAGTATCTTCAGGACTGGGGTAAGGTGGTACAACACCGGGAAACTCGTTGCAAAGGTGGAGCAAGCTAACATCACTCCTATCTCAGTATCTCCCATAATGCAAAACACATCTCTTTGCGGATATGTATAATGCATTAAGGGAAGGGCCACTACCCAGACTAGTTTCGACCTTTATTGAGGTCTCTTCAGTGGGAGCCAGGCCCAAGTGGAGATACCAAGGCAGAAGCATTAGCAAGGTCATCTCTACCTATAGGAGCTGCCAAATGGTGTGCCATCTTTTTATTAAATTAGTCTGGATTTAGAGAAAGATGTTGAAAGTTTATTTTGATTATAGTCTAACCAAGTGAAAAATAAACTTTCAACATCTTTCTCTAAATCTAGAGTAATTTAACGATAATCTAGCCTAGCAAATTCTGCTAACCAGTTACATGTAGAGTGAACAAGTAGCACCAAATTAGTATTCCTTTCTTTCTCTATAGAAGCAAAACCCACCATTAATGGAGTGCGCTTTTCTGTCTACGTTTATTATCAAATAATATTTCGCGACGCACAACTAATTAGACGCTTGAATTCATTTCAAACCATCCTCCAATTTTTTACTGCCGTTTGTCACTGATTGAAATGGACCAGGGCCAAAAAGTTGGGTTACGTGGATCACTATTGACAGAGGTTATAAAATTGTTTTACCTACGTGAGATCCTCTGCACTGTGCGCCTAATACCGACCAGATTTAACAAACTTTATAGAGGACATTCATTTTCAGCGATGTGACACAAAAACTGTTGCTCTTGTACCTCTTTAGTAATTAAAAGTAAACAAATACCCGAAATAACTCTCACCGATTACATATTTACATAGAGAATTAAACAGCGAGTGTAAATACGATTTTTGATGTGTTCTGGTTAGACTACCGTGTAAGTCTCTTAAGTGGATTAATGTTCTTCTGCATGGGAGTGGTTCCTTTTAATCCGAAATACATAAAAATGCTACAAGAGGGCATTTAGTTTTTGTATATGTGTACGAAAGAGAGAGAGAGACAGAGTGTGTGTGTGTGTGTGTGTGTGTGTGTGTGTGTGTGTGTGTGTGTGTGTGTGTGTGTGTGTGTGTGTGTGTGTGTGTGTGTGTGTGTGTGTGTGTGTGTGTGTGTGTGTTTAAAATTACAGAGAAAAATGACGAGGATTATGAATCCAATGTATTATGTATTATAATTGCATGTGCACTTCTAGTCTTTCCATGCCTTATGAGACTGCCAGTTCATATTCACTTGGAAACATCTTTATATTTATAAATGTTCCTAGCATTATGGAAGGAAGCTAGAGAGAGAGTATGAGGAAAGAAAAAAAGAAAGGAAGACAGAGATATAATCGAAGGGACACAGTTATATAAATAGAGAGTGAGAAAAAGGGATGGAGAGAGAGAGAGAGAGAAAGAGATAAACGGAGGAGAGAGAGAAAGAAGAGGAAAGAAGAGGAGATATAGAGATAAATAGAAAAACATAAGAATACAAAGAGGGAGGGAAAGAAAAATACATAAATATATGGAAGGAGGAGAAAGAGGATAAGAGAAAAAGAAAAGAGATACATAAAGAGATAAGGAGAGAGAGAGAGAGAGAGATAAAGATATATTTACGATATATTTATGAGCATATATATATATATATATATATATATATATATATATTATATATATATATATATATATATATAAAGATAGACATAGAGATAGAGAAAGAAAGAGTTAGTCACAAAGAGAGGGGGGGAGAAAGAGAGAGAAATCAACAGATAGAGGAGAAGGGAAGAGTGGGATTTATAGGAAGAAAAAGAGAGAAGAAATAAAGCGAAAGGAAGAGAAAGAGAACAGTACATAGAGAGGAAGATAAAGATAGAGAAAAAAAAAATAGAACTACCAAGAAAAGAAAGTAAGAGAAAGTTACATTACTTACGAAAGTCGTTATTTCTTTCTTTTTTTCCTTTTCTTCTTCTTTTTCTTCTGTCTTTCTCGACGTCAGCTGTGACGCTGCTTAAAACATTTATATCTTGTGTAAGGACAATACCTACTGTGGTTACAATGAAATAATGCGATCTCGTCTGTTCTTCCTTGGTGCTGATAAAAAAGTAAATCAGCAAAGGGACGATGGATGGAAATAATCTTTGTCGACCCACCGTACAAAATAGCTGAAAAGACGGATTAACATAACTTTGATTTCCGGGCGAACATCCGAATGTGCGCTGTGTTTTTCTGAAAGCCATTCTTCCGGATTTATTCAAACTGGTTTCATTCCTTGGACAAACGACAAAAAGCAACCGAGGTAATTTCTAACTTTCAAGACCTTAATGCATAAGAATGACTTGATCTCGCTCTACGGATGCCCCGCTTTAACTTCATATCACATTCTAAGGTCTTCTGCCTCAGCATTTTCTAGTTTTTGTTTTTCTAAAATGTGATGTGAATTTTATCTACACCTTATCCATAATTTATGGTGTGGAAACAAGTTTAGAAACTTTGCTGTGTTCTGAGAACCAGATAAGGTCATTCTTATGCATTAAGGTCTCACCTTTGAATTGTCTCGTTTTCCTTTGTGGCCTGTTATTTTTATTCCTGTCTTTAACTTCTGTTTTTCGAAGCAATTGGATCACTTGGAGGCGTCAAAATCGTTTACTGTAAAAACTACATCCCCCTCCTTTTCTTATTTTCTTTGTCGCCACCAGATGTCCCATATTCGGTAGTTGGTCTAAAATTAAACCATAGAATTAAATACTTGTTATTTTATATGCGGATTAAGACGACGTTGCCATCGCTGAATGTCAAAATTAAATTTTAGACGATGTAATAGCGTAACCAATTCTATACGGATCGTTTTCTTTTCTGATTCATATTGTCATGTTTCCCAGATTTTCAAAGAACGAAATCCTTTTTACGATGGCATAAAATAATAATAACAATAATTTTCATCACGGCTTCCATTACGTCGTACACTCAATGGACAAAATATTAGAGATATCTACCTAATAGCGTTGGTCCTCCTCCACCCGAAAAACAGCCTGTACTCTCCCAGACGCTGACTCCACCAAATGACGGAGGTAATTCCCGCCATGCCTGTTGCAGTATTGTCCACAACTGTGACGTAGACTACGGTCATGAATATATGGATCTGATGACATATATATCCATGACAGGGAATTGGGACCACCGGATGATCCCAAACTCAGGTGAATATTCCTGCGGAAACAGACCATCGGCTGAAAGATGCGTGAAGGCCATGATATTGTCTAGGTGATCAGTTAGCACATTCTGATAGCTGGCAGCGTTTAAATACCTTTCCAGACACACTAAGGAACCGAATGTGTCACATTAGAAAGCTCCCCAAGCCATCACAGATCCACCACCTTGAACAGAGTTGAGTTGGCATGACGGGACCGTGGCTCATGCTGTTGATGCTACACCCTCACCCCTCTCATCAGCATGATACAACTGATAACTGGAATTATCAGTTGTATCTGATAATTCCAGTTATCCCGGCACCAGGCAAGGCGCAATGCCTGATGAGGGCATTGGCTCCCGTAGCTTATGGTATGCAGGGTACGCCGTACCGTTAGCTCGGTGATGCTTCTTGGACCTTGAAACTGGATGCGATTTGTACCCTTATTGTCCTGCGGTTGGACTGTACGAGCATGGACAATTTACGTCGACTCCAGTCTTCAATGGCGTGTGGTCGGCCGCCACCTGCTCGCTGGGCGCTGGTATGTCCTTTAATGGTATACCGCGGTAGACCCTTGATACAGTTGTCCTCTAGAACCCTAGAGTTCTTACCATTTGGGCGACGATAGAATGAACTATTTCTCTTGCGCCGATAATACGTCGGCGATGAAAGTCACTAATATCTCCACATTTACCCATGCTCGTGGGACACACTGTTGGGAAGCTCCGATGTTTGCCTATTTGTCGTTTGTGTTCGGTTTGGGTAAGTTTCACTCTCTCCGCGTGGAATGCTAGTATCAACTTCTCATCACCCCCTGTTTCTAATGTTTTGTCCATTAAGTGTACATGCGAACAATAAAATCATATGAGAATAATAGCTTTTTTCACTCTTGAAGACAAGAAAAAACAGCCAGAACACACGAAATTTATAATTTAATAAATTTATGGCCAACTGAGGAGTATGGTAGATTCTGCGTCATGGTATCGGATGTTAGAGGAGAAGGATATCGACAGTGCATGGGAAGGGTTTAAAAATGCTTAAATTATGCAATATCGGAACGTGTAGGAGTGACATGGATGTTCAATCTTATTAAGTAATACATTCGAAATTAAAAGATGATGTGAAAGGAATACCGCATAAATGAGGATGATGTCAATTATGTAAATTATAAGGAGATGAACTGAAGAATCACCGCTGTTGTACAGAAAGTTAAGTTTGAGTATGAAAGGTAACCGGCACTGTAAGTTAAAAAAATCGAAAAGAATATCTAATAAAGAATAACGTTGTGATACAAGTGGAACAAAGAATGAACATGAAAGGATACTGAATGAAGATTGTGTGAGTGTGACAGATGAAGAATTGATTGTCCTTTGAGCACGTTGTTTAATATGATTCTCAGAACAGGAATTATTCCGCAGGAATGGAAATAATGTATGGTAGTCCCATTGCACAATGGTAGTGGTGATAGTGGTGGTGGTAGTGGTGCAAAGACTGAAATATCCAATTATCCACATATCAGTATCTCTGGAATGGTAGCGCAGAGTTTGGAAAAGTTGGTTAGAGCTCTCACTGAAATGGGACTTCAGACATACAACATGGAAAACTCTTGAATAAATTGCAGAATATGGGACTGGATTATAAAATATTGGCGTGATAAGATGATCGCTGATGGACAGATATCAAAACGTTTTATATTGGGAATGAGAGTCATCAAGTTTAGGTAATCAGTGTTGTACCACAAGAATCAGTTCTTGGCCACTATTTGTTTATTGATGACATTGGGAAAATTTGACACAACCACACGGATCTCTGATGCTAAGAAGGGTAGTGTGTTGACTGTATTCTGCTTTTCCTAATAACATAAGTTCAGCTTCATGCACAAACAAATCAGAATAAAATATTCGTCACTGGGAACAGCAATTTCTCGGCTATTATTTCTTTCATATCTCTGTTCGCTTTCCAATAGTTTTTTTCTTCTTTTTATTCTCCAATTCCTTCTCTCCCCTTTGTACTAATAAAGTTGTTTCCAGAAATGACCTCTAACGTTCTTGCTCATCTGACTTCCTGAATTCATTTCCATCTTTATTTTATTCTTCTCTCCTCATCTAATCACCCTTTAGTTTTCATTTCATTTATTTTATATTATTTTATTTCTTTTTTCTTCATACTTTTTTAAGGTTTTTTTTTCTGTTACTTTCTTAATCAGTTTTAGACGTTCTATTCAACGACAAGTAGTAGGTTTTATAAACATTTCGGGTCTATGTGTGTGTGTGTGTGTGTGTGTGTGTTATTTTGTCTCTAGCTGAAAGTTACGATTAGCAGATAATGGGTAAAAGTATCTTCTTTTATTGTTTATTGTGCATTGTGCTTGAAAATCTCGAAGTTAATTTAATTTAGCACCAAGACATTGCGATTACAATTTCTCTTTGGTCATCTTCCATCAATTATTATTCTTCTCTTTTTTGCATTTCTTAGTCCCTCTAAGATCTTTTGTCACATAATATTAAATCGCAGTATAATAGTCTGTTGACAGACTTTATGCAATCCATTGTGAGTTTTAAATGCTGCTTGTTTTTGAGAATTCTTAGATCTGGATTTTAGAAAAAGAAAACGCATTCAATGAAACTTCTACAATACATCAAGAAAATGAAATACAAGCATGAAGCATTGCATTTAAATATAATTAAAATTCTAACCATACAGTGATTCAAATCCGTCAATATTTTAAGAAAAATGGAGACTGAAATAAACGAGTTCACATGGATTCTAAACATTGGCCAGGAGAAAGTGGTCCTTAGATGCAAAAAATGAATCTTTTAATAAATAACGAAACCATACTTTGATGCAAATAATAATAATGATAATTCTGAGAACGTTGTTCCCAGAATTATCATAATTTCCACTCACCCGTTGTTCATTAAAAAAATGAAAATAAATAATGCTGCCTTCAGAAATGTATAAAAATTATCCTGAGCATGACGTATTTTAATGAGTAGCACGTTATGACTAATAATGCCAATTATTATTCTAAAAAGCTTATTTGGGATACGAAGATCAATTATGCTATGAGAGACGTGGTGAATGCATGTGAGTTCTCCACAACTTACTTACTAATTGATTATGCCGTTTGACTGGACTGAAAGATCTTGGTTCGAATCCTGTGTAAGATAACAAGAATCTTTTTAAGAGTGTTTAAAAGAAGATGAATTAGTCTCATATGGAGGTAACAAGTTTTCCCCCTAACACCTCTTACTAACTTGTTTTTATCTAGTAGATACCGTAGACAATCCTAATTATGTGTACCACAGATCGACTCATTCCATAATGATATTTTAAAAAAGGCTAGAAAACGTTTCACTGCAAGAATTAGAATCGATATAACGTTATTAAAAAACAACGAAATATTATTTTCACAACTCTTTATTATGCTATAATAAGTCTCTCTCAGAATCAGAACAAATCCAAAAGTTTTCAATGTCCTATATACTTCCAGGTGTCGCTACGTGCTCCACATTTGAAGATTCTGACCCCTCTTCCGGCCTTGCACTCTATTTTGATTGACAGATGTTGAGTTTTTGCTTGCAGTCTACTACAGGTTACGAGATTAGAATAGCTTCTTGTACTGATGTTATATCGTGTGTGTGTGTGTGTGTGTGTGTGTGTGTGTGTGTGTGTGTGTGTGTGTGTGTGTGTGTGTGTGTGTGTGTGTGTGTGTGTGTGTGTGTGTGTGTGTGTGTGTGTGTGTGTGTGTGTGTGTGTGTGTGTGTGTGTGTGTGCGCACGCGCTATTGATCCCATACATCAGAGATCAAAGGACCTATAATAAGCACATCAGTTTCGTGGGGGGAGGGATGCTGATAAGAACTGAAATAGGAGTTTATTGATGGTATATTTTGAAGAGTTGCAGGTTGTAGTTGTTTGGAAATACTTCCAAGAGGAAGTCTGTTATAGAGAAAAGAGGTGCTAGGAATAAAAGGGGATGAATATAAGCAGGTTTGGATGCTTCTTTGAGTTGCACGGTAAAGGGGCGCTGGACGTATGAATAAGTGGCATAGAAATGCAGATCTTTTATTGTGCAACAGAAAGTGATGGAATGATAATGATGTTGCCAATACGTGCAATTCACTACAGTCGGGACCAAGTAGTACCTGTAGAACAGACACTCTTCTGGCACATTATGCTTATGAGAGAGATGATGACGAAAATCTTTAAGAGAGGGATCATCTATGAGTCTGATTGCTAGCCTCTGGAAGGCGTGAATTTCCTAGGATTTCAAGGAATATATGTATATACAACAAGACTACGAGTCTATTGGTAGTGTTTTACTTTTACAATATATATCAAATCAGAACTGTTATGAGCGCTTTAGGATTTGAGACTCACAAAACGCTAATAAAATGATAATTAAAATGTCAGCACAGGCTGCACACTTGCAATGATGCGAACGCATGTGTCCTCGAGGTTTCGAATATATTACACCTCATGTTGCTAGTTTTATTTTGGTATTTAGCACTCCTTTTACATCTAGTTTTCCTGGAGTTTCTGTCCGATTTGCATCAAAGTGAATTGTTTATTAAAAGGAACATGTTCAGTGTTAGAATGGCTTTTACTAGAATTGAATAATAGTGTTTGAAGGGAGTCCGAGAAATATAAATGCTAAGTCGAATGAATAAGTAAAATAGACATATTTCTAATAATGGAATGCAGCAAAAATTAACGTGTGTGTGGTAGAAAATGGAGTCTGTTGGATTTAAACGAAGTAAATCATGATTCAAGATAATCTTGAATCATCAGTTAACTCTAGAGAAAGGATTATGAGCGGTTTTAAAAGGGAGTTCATAGTAAATTCTGAGATAATCTATGATTTGTTTCAATTTTCTCAGAAATGAATAAATGCACATGGATAAAAGAGAGCCTACTTCTGTTGAAAACAAATCTTGCAAGCCCTTGAAAATACTTATAGAAAAAGTTTAAAACAGAAACAAAACATCAATGAGTGAGCGAATAGGGGTTTGTGAAAGAGACGCCATTTTTGAAGTGTGAACTACCCTCTTCTTGATTCAATCAAGCATTTTTGGAGGTTTTTACCCCACCTGAAATGTGAGAAAAGTGTTCAAAAGTTCAGAAAATTTAGGATTTATATAGCATTAGTGGTTTGGTGAGAAGTATGTCTTGATTGGTAAAAGACATCAAGTTTTTGTCAGGCAAAGTGAATGAGACTGTATCGTTTTGGGATTACTGCCAAAGCAACTAAATCTGTAAAGCCAATGTGTTATGTTATTTTTATGTGTGTATTTTATAGTAGATCTGTCCTCGTAGAGGTACTTCAAAACCTATACATCCGAGAAGGAATTTGAATCCACTTCTTTTCAACCAAAATGTGTCATCGTTATTGATTGAGCGACGTTCAGAAGAGTAGGATGGAGTATGAATCTTCTTGAGAACGGAAATTTGATTGAAGTGACACAAACATGAGAGAAGTTATTTCCTTCAAAAGTTAGGAGTGTGTTTTGGGAGTATTTAAATTTTTAAAGTTTTTTTTACTGCAGAAATACATGGAGATCAGAGTTTAAGGCATTAGTTACTAAAGACGTTACACCTTCGAGTCCTTTCCGCACTACAAGGTTTTCAAATGAGGAAAGATGAACGACGTGTATTGTATTCAGCACAGTTATGGATAATAGTTGAGGTTAATGAGAGAATGTCACTCATATACAACCTGGCACCGAAAGAAATATAAAAGCGAAAACCATCCACTATGATACGTGCTGAACGCCTATAAATCACAATTCAGTCATATAGGGAAAATGTCCAACTACATGATGACAGATTTCCATATAACGAAACACCTGAGCTTAACCTAATGAAATGCCAAGATCGACTATATCAGTTTCTCTGACAAAATTGAATAAAGTTGACTAGGAGACCTACAGCGAAAGTAGAATGAGGAATTCATAATGATTATCATGAATTAGCTGATGAGCCTCTAGATGGGTAAAGACACTGGCTATTAATGTCCATTTCTATTATTTGTAAGATAACTGAGATGAGAGACGTGGGCTGTTAGTTTAGTGGCAGACCAGCCCAAAACTTTGGGCACAGTTTCGAGAGATAGAGGGAAGGAAATATCGTCTTCACTCAAAGCTTGTTAAAATAAAAAAAAATCAACTAATGCCTTTTTGTTACCGTACAAAACAAAACTAAAACGGTCTCGTTAGTCGAGACCGTTTTAGTCCTATCTAACTTTTGGAGATGGAGTGGGCAGTTCAATCCCCACCGGTAGCCAATCAGAGATAGCTTGCCCAAGGCTATCACTAATTAATCGGTACGCAGTGAAGAAGGCGGCTAACAAGTGCCGCCATCTCGTGGTTCCTAACCCTAACACAATATTTTTAATGTCTGAAAATAGTGTGGGTTCGACGGCCGATTTTCTTGAGCTTACGAAAAACCCGAGTTTCCGGGAGAAAAAAAACCTGCTTGCCCGTGCCAGAGATCGACTGACTCGGAACCGGTCGAACAAAGGCTTAGAAAATTTTCCTCCAGTCGGCGACTAGATTTGAATACGTCTCTTTCTTCGTGCGGTCAAGCAACGTAAAGTGAAAACGCCACTTCTACTAAGCTATACAGGCACCTCTTGTTAAAATCCAGGACAGTAAATTCGTTAGCTGTTTTTCTGGCCAAAGTATCAGAGAGGTTGTACAGTGAGCTGTCATTGGTATCCTAAAGTTGAAGGATGCAGGATGCTATTTGGGGTACACTTAGTAAGTGTACATTATAATACAAGTTAGAAGTATTCGCAAAATCATATTTTAAACAACTTAGCTCTCTCTCTCTCTCTCTCTCTCTCTCTCTCTACTTTTTTTTTATTTGAAGGAGTGATGAAAACGTTTTGCACTTAAGACAATTTTGCTATTCAATTTTTAATACTTATTAAATTAATTATGCGTCTAGAAGTTTCTAGGAAACAACGTGATGCCGCCATACCGTTCTGTAAATCTGCATGGCTGTTTTGTACTCTAGCTACACCTTCTGTCCACAAAAATCAAAACTCTTCACGCTCTTCTTCTTTTATACATGTAGTTATGAATGGTAGCTACCAATTCGGCAAGACGATTATTAGTCAAGGTGAGATACGTCGAATAAAGTTTCATATTTAAATCTGTTTGGCCTCATATTTAAACCTGGTTGGTTTTGGTGCTGAACCACCGGCAAAATAGAACCTTGAGCGTTAAGTTCAAAGAGTATCTCATTCTACGCAGATTACGATGGAGCAGTCAGTTGAAAACAATAATAATAAAAATCAGAAAAGGAACATTCCATAAATGTAGATAAAGAAAAAAGTTCAACGAAACAAGTAAAGATAAGAATTCTTAGTAAGTCTCACTCTATTTGAAAATTTGACGTATTTTAGAACGAATTTTATTCAATCGGAAGTTTTTGAAATTGTGCGCATGTTTATGTGATAAACGCGTAATTATCATCAGTCTTAGATAACATTTTTTTCTCATTCCAACCACTGTTTTCTTGCACTTCTAATAAATTTTCTGCTCCTAGCTTAATGATCGTTCTCGTTAAAACAGATCCCAAGTGAACAACGGAACTAACATTTGTCACAATGTTCTTCTCCTTATAAAGTTGTCAACGTAGCGTCTTTAAGAAAGTCTCCATAAGCAGAGTTTTCACCTGACTCCAAATATTCCCCACAGTACGAGTGAGTACACGTTAACTGGATTATTGAATCCGTGTCGCGAGTAACTTTTTTTACTTCGCTTTTTTACTTCAATAAACCGGACACTTTGCAGGATTAACGGAGTTTCTTTAAAGTGGTGGTAGCCGAGGATTAAATAAAAAGAGATGGACTGCTTGCTTCATATTTCCGAAACAAGTACCAAAGAAAAAGTGGGCATGGGGGATGAAGGAATAGAGAGGAGAAGCAAAGACAAATCTGAAAGGGACTCGGAGTGGCGAAATAAAAATTGAGAGCTCACCTAGAAATGCAGATAAATGTAGGAAATATTTCAAAAGAGATAAAATAAACCGAAGAAACGATAGAAGAAATATAAGTGGAGACATATCTAGACAAGACACACGCACTTACAGCGAATGTGAGAAAAAAAAGAGAGGAAAACAAGCAATATTTGATAGAGCGAGAGAGATAAAGACTGAGAATTCAGTAATTAGGAATTTTGTTGATTAATAAAAAAGGAGAAAAAAGAGAAAAATCAGTGACAGACAATATATATATATATATATATATATATATATATATATATATATACATTAAAAATGGGAAACAGTATGTGTGTGTGTGTGTGTGTGTGAGAGAGAGAGAGAGAGAGATTTGTTTTTTAGGTTACACCGAACAAGTAGCATTAATAGGCTAATTTCTGCTAATTATATGAAGTGGTTATTTATTTCACCGGAGCCAGAGAGAGAGAAAGAGAGAGAAGATAACCGACTTTATAGGAGAAACTCTTGATACCATCCTGCAGATATCTTTTAAAAGCTCTTATACTGGATCTCAGACCCAATTCTCACCTCGTAAGAAGAGGAAGAAGAATACACCCACCACATACAAAGAGAAAATATGAACGGGATTTTTAAATGAATAGAAATGTCAACGAACGTTTGGGAAAAAGCGAGAGAGAGAGGGTATGGAGGAAGAAAGAAAGAGTGATGAGAAAGACTACAGGAATAAAGTGTGATGTAAACAGATGTGAAAAAATAATGACAGATAAGAAAAAGAACAAAGAATAAAAGAGCACGATAGATAAAACAGAACTTAGACAAAAAGAATGAAGTTGAGAAAAGGTATGCAAAACACAGGAAAAAACCTAAGAAATATATATACAGTAAATGCAGAAAGAAAGAAAAAAAGAGAATGAGAAAATGATAGGAAATAAATACAAAAAGAGCACTGGGGGGAAATAGAAATGAAAATAATTAAGAGAAAGAAAAAATCACATGGAGAAAGAGAGAGAGAGAGAGAGAGAGAGAGAATTAGGCAAAAGACAATACAAAAAGAAATAAAGTAATGCAGAACAGGAGACTATGTTTAATGATAAGCAAATTTCTCCTTTGCTCACTTCGTAGTTTCTTTGTGTGGGGGGTGGGGGGGGTGAGGGGGACTACTTTGGCTGGGAGAGACACGCATTTCATTTCTAAGTTTCTCTGCCAGCATCTTTTCGATTGCTTTCAGGAAAGTTTTCCACCCTGTTAGATTTCAATCAGAATCCGACGAGCATCACAAATTCGAAGAATCGGATAAAATCTCTATTTAGGAAACTGAAACTGGGAGACAGACATTCGCAAGACAGATTGTAACAATTGGAAAGGCTAACAGAGTTCGGGGCTCTTTCTGAGTACAACAATTACATGCATAAGCGTCTAAGTACAAAAATAAGCGTGTATATATATATATATATATATATATATATATATATATATATATAAATATTTCTCATTTTTATATTAACATCTTTCTTCTCTTCCTTCTGTTTTGTCTTGTTTTTCTCTCTTTCATTTCACTTTTTTCTCTATCGTTAGTCCTTCATGAATTCTCCGTAGCTCAGTCGGTTTCGACAATACCTTTTGGATGGAAATAATTAATGCTAAATTCTTTATAAAATGCGAACAACTTTTATCTGATTTTTCAGTGGCAGGTTAGTTATCCGGTCTCATGCGGATATGGAAGGTATTTTTCCTCGCTGAGACTCCGGTTTTTCATTACGCAAAACAAGAATAGACTCCAGAAGAACACACGCAATTTACAGATATAATTCTTCATCGTCTTAGTTGCTTCGGTCTAAATCTAAAACAATTTCTTTCTTATTTGTATCTTTCTTATTCTACTGTTCTCTTATTCTCTTTCATTATTTTGTTGTCTCTCTTATTATTCTTTCCACTCTTTTCTCTCTTTTATCTTCATCTCTCCTTCTTCTGTCTAAATTTTCTTTTCTTTCTTTCTCTCATCCTCTCCTCCTCTCGTTCTTCCTGTATTTGTGATCCTCTACGACGATGTCTATCTATTCATTCGTTTATTACCAGTTTTCCTGAAATTCAGCATGTAACAGGTCAGACAATGAAATAACAAGATCTTTCTATTTGCTATTTATAAAACAAATACCTCTCTTTATTCATTATTATCATCACCTTGCGCTATTTTCACTTAGACGCCCCCAAAGGTTGCAAAGGATTTACTGAAATCCGGAGTCGTATGCTGTTTATGGTCGTCCCTATGATGAGTTTAAAAAAATAGGAAAAGATGAACTGGAGTCTCGTATAAATAAAAAGAGTTTTTCCGTGCGCAAAAGAGAAAACATTCAGGACACACGCACACACGCACACACACACAATAGATGGACACAATGCACACACCTCAACTGTAGATAGAGGTGATAGAAATATTCTTCTGGAAATCCTTTTTTATTCCAGAAACTGGAACACAAGTCTTAAGATGCTTAATTTCCTTTGAACAACTCTGATCAACTACAAACAGAACCGTCTTTACTTATGTTGCTCATCAGAAACTGCAGTCCTCGTAACACCCGTGAAGAACAAATGTTTTAAGCGTTACACGCTATTAAATATGGATTTATTCTATCAATCGAAGTCCAAATGGAACTTTTTCACATTCCATAGAGACAGATTCTGAAAGTATGTTTTAAACAACTACAATTACAAAAATTACAAAATTTGCCCAATGATGTACTCGTAAATATGTTTCTGCAGTGCCATTTCACCCGGAAATCATTTCTTTTATAAATAAAATCAAAGCAAATCCCACTACCTGCAAGTATTAATAGCTATTTTCCTCTTTCGTCTCCATGGAGACAAGAGAAATATTATGAATGACTATTTTCAGCTTCTTTAAGCACTTCTAAATGTTACTCTTTAAGCTCCTAATATTTCGTTATCATGACAGTCAATTGCAAATACAATTTATATTTCTCTTGTCTCCATGGAGACGAAAGAGGAAAATAGCTATTAATACTTGCAGGTAGTGGGATTTGCTTTGATTTTATTTATAAAATTGTCATACAAAGAAAGGAGAAATTCTCACTTGTCGCTTTTTCTTTCGCGATGAATAATAACCCATAAAACTGCATTTACGTTCTCTTATGAATTTCTGCAAATAGCTATCTTCATTATTGCCATGGAAGAAACATATTGTGTGTATAAAAGGGGATTTAAAATTTTCATTTGCGCAGATGCTATTTGTCATTTCTTACTCTCTTCTAGTGTTGCTATAGTAACAATGGAATGAATTCATTTCGTTTAGGCATAGAGCGATGAGAAGTATTTACATATAAATAGTTTGCACATTCTTTATTTCAGTAATTCCTCAATATTAAACTTAATAAAACACAGTTGACTTCTCCTAGAAACGAAGACAGGATTTGTTTCAAGTGTTTAAGAAGCATATTTTATTCCATGGGTAATAGCATAAAATTCAAAGAATAGGGAAGCAATAAAGTGTTTATTTATGAATAACTACGTTTATTTTAACACGAATGTGTAATCTAACAATAAATAATCTTTTTAATGATGACATTAAGATCGTTTTTAAATTTTAAATTTGAAAATGAAATTTGAAGGAAAACAGGTAGGTTGCACTAAACGTCGTAAACCGCTAAGTTAATTCCTATATTTAAACCACACTTCGGATAAGACACAGAGACGTTATCGTGTCAGGCGAACAGCGAAAACTAATATAGTCAAGTTCAAAATCATCAGTCACCGAATGATTGTCGGCATTCCACTTCTTCTCATCAAATCCGCTGGTCGTTCAGATACTTTTGTAGCATTTACCCGTTGGTTGTAAAACACCGGGATCAAATTCGCATCTTGGACGCGAGGATCCTTTTGTAATGGTTTTTCAGTTTAAAATTAATTATATTTTCTCATACATATGCAAAATAGGCAAACCAGCCTTAGAGTCTATTCATGTCATAGACATAATACAATCATAACCTTCTAATCAGCTGATACTACAATAATATAACCCAGATTACCAACATTGCAATCTGAAAAACTCGGAGTGCTTGTATTCTGCGGGCTTCGTTTTGAGAAAGAGTGTTGTCATGAAATTAATAGTGTGTGTGCTTGTCCCTCAACCCAATGGCGAGTGGGGGTGAGTAATGATACTTTTATTAGGAATTTATTATAGAAGAACGTAGTCTCCCGTTGCCTTCCTTGTGCAATAGCATTGTATATATATATATAAACATATGTTTTCTCTGGGCTGGTTGGCCTGTTTGGAGGGAAGAAGAGCCTGAGTTCAAGGGAGAAAAAATCCTATCACATCCGGATGGGACAAGCTAACTCATTTTCAGTTGAAAAGCCCTTATAAAGGTTCTTTGTATCTTACAAGATTAGAACCAATTCTTTCCAGCCATAGGGATTCATGTAATCCAACCCAGCTAAAGAACATCATCGAAGAAAAACTAAGGTAACATTCCTTTTCTATTTCTTTATTAGTTTGTTTATTAACCAGCAGGAGCATCTCAGGAGATGTAATGAAATCAATCTTGATTTCATTTCATCTTTTCTTTGTTAGAGGAATACTGCGTGAAGAGGCAGAACATTCACAACGCGTGTAATGAATGTTCTGCCTCTTCAAATAACTCGGTTTTTCATCAAGAAGTTTTGATTCTATGCTAATAAAGATGATATGTCCTCTGATGTTTCAAACTCACAACGTAAATTCGCCGTAGATACTTCTTTATGACAGTGCACATTTAATTAGTTAACAACATCCACTTTTAAGAGAACCTCGACTAATTTCACACATGGCGCTTTTCTATTTTATGATGCGCAGCAAACTGTAATGTAGCATTTTTCAGTGAATAGTTTTGTTCGCATAGATAGAACAAAGAGACGACTGGAAGGATTTTCATTTGTTCTAACCTAGTTAATATGGAGAAGTCTTAGCTTGGTGTTAATCAGAGTTCGGGGAACTTTTCTTACATGCGAGAGAAAACAAATTTAGTAAGTGTATTATAAAATATGAATGTTTAAACTTGAGAATATTTGTCCGGGATTAGCGTAAAGATATCACAATTATCGAAGAACAGAAACCCGTAAATGAGGGTAATTTTACAGTCACCTTTTCTTACTTTATGGAGACGATGAGTAGTTACTGGAATAACATTTAAAGCCTTAACTTACTCATTCTAATTAATTATTATCTTTATTTCATTCTCTTTTAAAATCAAAAACTCAAAAAAGGTCACTAAATAACAATGATTAATTAATGTTTTTTTAATTGTAAAGTATAAATTTACAATTAAAAATTAACGTTTATTCATTTCTATTTTGATTTTATTTTTATGATTTTATGCTAGTTTTGAAAATGTTCCCACATTTTGTATGTCAATTCCACACCCTCAATGTTGTGAACCTAAAACATTTGGAACTGTGTTCCAACAATTTGAAAACTCTTCCGAAAATCATCCACTAGCACACAAAAGCATTTACGAGACAATCCACTCTGCGAAATAGGCCGATGGAAACATTCATGGCAGTGTTCTTCTAGGAACGATATCATAATATCGCTAGTGATTATCTGTTCATTTATTTACTATTTATTTCTTGAATTTACCTAATCTTAGGTAAAACTACCTAAGGTAGGTCTACCTTAGGTAGTTTTTAGTACCTACCTAAGGTAGATATTAAAATTAGTACCTACCATACTAATTTTATTAATCTATTGCGCCAGTATTTGAACTTCGCTAACAGCTTCGGTACAGTGTAAAGATTCGTATTTGAATGTTACCTTCGGGCCATAAGATGCATCCCAATTTTAAGTCGATTTTTCTATGTAAAAAGATGCTTCTTATGGTCGGAAAAATACGGTATTTATATCCATCGCGAGATTTTGATCGAGGATTTTAAAATGTAGCTATCCGTTTCATCAATATATTTTCAACACTGTTATTAAAAGAAAAGTAAAATGTTACTGTACTCATATGACTCATAGAGAGAGAGAGAGAAAAATTGCAAAAACTAATGAATATTATTAACTAACATGCCTCTATTCATTTTGTAACGTTGCGTATCCTTTGAGTAACCTATTTTCCCATAGAGAAATCAAAAAAAATTGGAAACAGATAAGAAATTTTCATTAATTATTTCTGATGTTTTATCCTCTTCCTTACATAAATCCTCAGATAAATCAAGTTTAAAATTTAATTTAGATTCAAATTTATGCTCAAAAACAAGTTTCTTTTTATTCGACGAACTGTGTAACAAATCTATTTTGTATTCTGAGACATACATTATTAGCGTCAAAATCTGGTTATGAAATATTAAACGGAAGATCGGAGTCTCCCTAAATAGGAAAACTATACACGTTGATCGGCATGTCGGAAGAGAACTTCTATACAGCGATTAAAAACAGTTGTTTCGCTTATTTGCTTAATATTCGTACATTACGCAAGCAACAATTACGTAAGGATGGATACATGGGCTGCCGACAAGTATATTTTTTCACCGGTTTAGAAACTTTTATAAATGATTGAACCGTTTCTTTAGGAACAGTATAATCAGACTTTCTGGAGATAGATAATCTGCCATATTTTGCGCTTATTTGTTTCTCCTTAAAGATCTGGCAAGAGGCAAATAGACAAAAAAAATGATAAATTAACACACATGAATGAAAAGGAAAAAAAAACTAGTAATATTTAAGTATATGGATATATATTTTTTTTACTTAACTTATATATATTACAGAGAAAGAAACATTTTCCTTTCGGGTATACAATACAGAATGCAATAAATGAATTCAATATTTACAGTTCACTTTCAGTCTGAGTTATCTTTCAGATGAAGCGTATTGTCGTCGTCAATCCAGAAGAGGGTACCAGTTGGATTCCACTCCTCCATGAATTTCGCGACAGTTCTTGTTTCTTTGAAGTACTCAAGTTCCAGTGAATGCCTGCTTTTTAGTTTCCGGCGGAGGATATGCATGAGGGTTTGTGCAGTTTCAGTGATGGATGGGTGCTGGTTACTTCTTGTCTGTTTTAGGTAGAAGCTGTAGATGACGGCCTTAGCGCAGATGAAGAGGAAATTGCATGTTTTGTGTCTGTTTTCTTCTGTGTGGACTAAATTCCAGTAGTCTTCTTGGCTGTGTGCGTAGTTACAGGTGCTCGAGGCAGTATTCAGGGCTTAGGTGATTATCACTTTGTCGGCGGCACATGTTATATATGTGTGTTCCAAGATACCTGAAACGTCACAGAATAGACACAGATCCGTTTCTCTTAGCTGAAATTTGTAGAGAGAGAGAGAGAAAGAGTGTGTATGTGTCTCTTCATCGATGCTAATTGCAGTAGATATTTAACCTGACATGTGAGGTAGAATCTGTAATGTTATTTAAGATAAATCTCTCTCTCTCTCTCTCTCTCTCTCTCTCTCTCTCTCTCTCTCTCTCTCTCTCTCTCTCTCTTTTCTCTCTCTCTCTCTCTGAAAATACGTGAGTATTTAGACTTATGGCTTATATTCATTATTCATTGAAAAATAGGAGAAATAAGGGTGAAAAGGAAAACAGAATAATTTCTGATTGAGCAGCCATTCTAGTCAGGATTATATGTCCCTATTGTGGCAAAAACCATTTACTTGGTGTGACAACTTGCTATTGGTGAGGTGGCAATTGGCTATGAGGTCGATGTGGGCCTTTTGTTTGCAATAACAAAGAAAGAAAGAAATAGAGAGAGAAGAGAGAAAGAGAGAGAGAGAGAGAGAGAGAGACTTCGAATCCTCTGAGTCTAAAGAAGAGTGCTGAATTGGAGAGTGATATGGGGAAAACTAAATGATTACTTGAAGATAAGGAAAACTCAATTCGATGTCCTTTTTTGTTGGAGCATTTAAACAATACTATTGTAAGATAAATGTCCTTTTGAGAACGAAGAACCGTATGATTAGTTGTAATAGTTACTGTTTCTGTTTCGCTTCCTCTTCTTCGGCCATATAGCGTTAACTGTTTTTTAATGAACACATTTCAGTGAAGAGTGTTTACAATCTCTGTTTATTTAGCGTATGTTATTAGCATCGCTTTTATATACCGTACATATTGCCAAAAAAAGGCGATCATTAGACAGCCGTTTTTCACTCAGAAACAACTCATATAGATGCAACTTCTTTATACGATTTGTAATTTTATTCATCGCAATTAAAAACTTATTTATAAAAATCGCTTGGTGTATATTTTGATATCAATAAAAACAAGTATATTTTAGTAGGCCAGTTGGAGTTGCAACAGGCTATCTGTATCTAAACAGTTGTTTTGGTGATTCGTTATCTTAGAAATTCGTAAGTATTAATTATTTTTAATAGCATTAAGTTAAACACTTCCATCAAAATTCGTTAGTTTCCCTATGATCTTTTGTTTGTTGTTCTGCAATTTTATCAACCAGCGTTTTCATATTGGTATGTACAGTCATGTATGTCTAGTTATGCTTAGTTGGTCCCTTAAACAAAGGGAGAAAGAATGAGTTAAAAGATATATTTCCCCTGTCTCATTAAAATAGCTGACAATCATGGTTTCACTTTCCAAAACAACTCACTAAATAAGTTTTTATTTTACCTACGAACTAGATGACATTCCTTCAATCAGATGAAGCATGAACCATTACTTTTTAATTAGACCATAAACTTCTTTATGATGCTCACGAAGTACATTTCATATTATACTCTAATCAAACAACTCTGTTTGGGCTATTTATATTTATAAACACACACCGCTCTCATCTACAAACGTCTACAAATATTTCATGTTGGTAATGAGTCATTCTCCTTTTTGGAACATTTCTAATTAATGTGTCATCAAATACCACACGGAATCATTTCTTCACCTGTGATCTTCTAAATTTGGATTGTTTAAATAGCACAGAGTATTGGAAAGGTTTTTGTGTCCTATGGTTTCAAAGAAAAATATCTTTATAGGCTATCATTCAAGAAGGATAAATTTGGGCAAATTCTCTTCAATAAAATTGTCATATCGCGAACATCTTTGGGCGGAGAGGTGGAAACGTTTAATTTGATTGAACCATTTTATTTTTGATAGCAGGAAGTTATCATATACAATGGAATTTTAGAGCATTTTATTCAATATATTATCAAGATAACTTAGCACTATAAATATTTAGGCAATTCCATCACATATAAATGAGCACACTCCACATTCTCTAACTGACCATTCAGATAATGCGTTTTTGGGATTATATTATGGTATGTGCGAAAAATATAACTACTTTATTGGTTCTATAATACAGTTCTGTAAAACTGATTTAAACTAGAACATGAATATTTTAGAATATTTTGTCCTAATCTAAACCTTCTTTGAGGTTTAACGATGCGAATGATGGGCTCTGCAATTCCGTATATTTGAATTTTCAGTGCATTGGCAAAATACGTCTCCTTGTTTATGATTAAGTGAGGAAGGTTAGAAATGTCTAGGGTCAAATACCTCTTTATTTGTTCTCGTTCATTTTTTGAGCGCAATGGGATCTCAACATTATCTTGGTGAAGTGAAGAATCCAATAAAGAGTTTATTATTTTTCTAGTGTATTGTAAGTATACTAAAGCTGTTACCGCATAATTGTGTCTGTAAAGCGGCAACATTGTAGAGAAACAAATAAAAAAGAGAACAGAAATAGATGACGGCTTATAAAAATGGAAAACAAATGTACGTTGTCTTCTAAAACTTCATGTCATACATGAAATTAATAAATCATGTAAATTAGTAAAGTGATTTGTCGTGTCCTTTTTCCCCAAATAAAAATTAATGGATACAATTAAATAAAAAAGGAATACGAAGAAATGAAAAGAAAACATATATATGTTGGGGTTAGCAAATGCCTAGAAAGAAAGACTGAGAAAAGTAGCAAATGCTTAATTAATAATTTGACAAAAAAAATAATCGAACTATGAAAAGATTAAAAGAAAATGTAACATAAAAACGAAAATCAATAAATTAGTGCTAAAATAATAATAAAAAAACACAACGAGAAAAAATAGAAACGATTAGCAATGATAAGAGAAAGAATCTATAAATATATAAATAATTACTCCAAATAAAAAATAAATATAAATATATAAATAAATAATTAAAATAGACAGAACACTACACAAATACACCATCAAAACCATCTTTAAACCCCCGACAAAATTAAGACACCTACTCAGTTCTTCCAAAGATCCCCTGCCAAACTTAGCCCACCCAGGGGTTTACAAAATAGATTGCACATGTAACGTAACATACCATACATAGGGGAAACAGGGTGAACCATCCCAATCAGAAAGGATGAACACAAACGTCACATAAAATACCTCCATTTTGGAAAAACCGGCCTTTCTGACCACGCACTCCAAGCATACCACAGAATTGACTGGAAAGGTACCAAGTCCCTACACCTCACCAAAACCTGATTCGAGCGGAAATTCAAGGAAGCATGTGAAATGCTCAAACATGATCCGAATCTGAATAAAAATGATGGTCTAACAATTCCAAGAATGTGGAGGACCCATCTACAACCTTCATAGCAACCACGAAGAAAAATCTCAATACAAGAAGACTTAGTGAAGTGTTTTTTTTTTCTCTTGAACATTCAATAGCAACCTGTACTGTACAAATCCAGAAGATGATCGTAATATACCAATATAAACTGTATAATTCCAAAAGAATCCTAGTACTCGAGGAGTTTAGCAGAGTTTATTGTAGTTTTTATTTTATTTTTGTTTATTTTATTTTATTTTTTTTTCACTAGAGGGCAGGCTAAGAAAAAAGATTAGTTAATAACGTAGATGTAATTTACTTGTATAGAGTGCTATAGCATGTAGCTTGTTCGTATACTTCTGAATGTATCCTTCTGAAGATGACCTCAATACCACTCTAAGAGGAAAGGTTTTTCGATAAGCGGCTACGATTACTACTTGTCCACCTCCTTCAGTCCAAGTAATGAACAAAACTTTTCCTTGATTGCCCCTTTTGGTCTTCAGGGGATTTTTTTTCCAAGTGAAATTGAACGCCTTTTGATTTTCTTACCGTGTGTTTTACGGAGATGGATTTGATTGTAACGGTAGTTTCGAGAAAGAAAAATTTAATTGAAATTTCCGAATCGTTAATTCTTCGTTGATAATTCTTGCCCGAAGAATTCTGTCATTGTCGTATATCAAGTCGTGAAAATCGTACATAGAAATAAATATCTTTTTTGTTTTTTTAATTTAAAAGTCGGTATCAAGTAGACACAAAAAGATCGGCCTTCAAGGGGAATACATAACAAATTTTATAGAAAGTTTTTTAATGGACCTGATCCGATGAAAAGACGTTCGTAATTAACGATTGGAAAGCTTCCTCACTGCAGTTATTATCATCAGTTTTGCTTGTCATATCCTGTGAGTAAAATTTATTATCCATAGAATTGACAATGGAAACAATGATGTTAAAACTGACTGTGTCATTTCTTTTCTAAAAATCGGCTTCCTTGCTAACTTCTACTAAAATACGCGAAAGTTAATCTCTACCAAGGAACACGACAGATAAAATCGCTAAATTAAAAATTCGTTTGTTAATAAATACGTTTTATGTGACTTTGTTTAATATATCACATCAGCACACGATTGAAATATTTTTTTTCAGATAATTTTTTTCCTTCCATCAACATTTCTTCCTGTCAATCGAAGGGTGGCGCTGTAATCGGATATTCGATTTTCATTCGAATTTCTTCGTGCGAGTATTATGCGTTAAATAAATCCAAAATGAGATTTCTTTTTCGCCTGCTGGCGCTACTGATGAGCTGTCTATATGTAAAGACGCGAACGTTAAACTTCGTAGAACAGAAAACAACACAAAGAAATTCTGCTAGTAATAACATAAACTGAAAATAAATATTTATATTTGTTAACATTTGCTGTCTTGACGTATATGACAGTCTGTAAGACAAAAGAAATATTTACATGTTTTACAAGTTCTACAATTCAAAACAAGCTTTGTATAAAATAATCGAAATGGAAATTATTCAAATATTAATATAGGGACTAAAATTGCTTCAACTTTGATTTTGATACCACTTCTTGTTTGGCCGAGTAGAAAATAAAAGTAAATAAAAAAAAATGTTTCTTCGATATTATAATGTTTAAAATAATACAATTCTGAATGATTTTGCAAAAAGTCGCTCTCCTCCCTCCTCCTAAATATTTTGAAAACTCTCTAAAGAACTGAAACTTTTATTTCAACAAACTTCTTTGGTTTTTTTTTAATTTAGAAATAAGAAAAAAGTTTTCGTACAGTATATATTCTTCAATTCGTAAAGAAATACGAAACAAAATAAAATTTAATGAAATAAAAGAATAAAAATATTCAGTTGTCTAAGTGTTTCAGTTAAAACTTATCCGGGAAAAAATTTTGAAATTCTGTATCTTATCTTTCTGAACATAACAAAGAAATCCACATGTTCTATCGTATTGAAAATTATGTATGTATTATATTATACATATATAAATTATAATATGTGCTTATTGCATTTACATGGTTCTCATTATAAGTAGTTTTTATCATTTTACAGATGAACACATGAATCAAGATCACGTGGAAATGGTGTTAAAGGATGTATTTCGAATCCAGACATCCTTTAACACGTGACGTGGAAATGAGATTCCAAGAATGTCTCATATTGCTGTTGAGAAATTCCTCTTGGAGGTAAATCCCAGACGAAGCTTCTTTGATGATAAATATTATAGTCCTGCATTTCCTTGTAAGGGTAAGGAACGTGCATGCGCACTTCAGTTGGCTCTTTTATAGGCAAAACGGATTGTATGAAAATAAATTCTACAGAATTCCAAAACTGTCTCTCTCTCTCTTCCTTTTTCTCTCTCTTTGTGTGTATCTGTGGTCTAGATTTATCGGATTCTTGTCCCTCCGCGTGTCTAGATATCCATATTTGTTTTCCCTATCTTAATCTTTCTTTTATTAATTTGTTTACACTTTCATGCTGTTTCTGTTTATTATTTTTCTACCTCAGTCTCAGTTTCTTTCTGTCGATTTATTTTCCCCTCTTTTTGCATTTATCTTATTTCCATTTTCTTTTTTTTCTCCCAGTTGATGTTTTGATCACTGCAACTACAACTAATTCGCGTTCACAATCTATCTTTCTCTATACGTCATTTCTGCTTCAGTTTTTCACTCTTTCCACTATGGTCTTACTTTGTTAATATATTATATTTGTCATTTATTTTCGTGTATTACTTTTTTATAACCTCTAAAGTGTGACAGTTTTAAATTCTAATTCTCAACAGTGCGACAGATTTGTATTTTCATTGGATAGCAACATTTCGTAGACGGAAAAATTTGCTTTGTTTCCTGATGACGATATCTGAGCAAGGAATGTACTTGTGGTCGTTGTAGCCATGACAAGTGAAACTATCATCCCTGAAACAAACGGAAGTAGAATTAAGGTTTCTTGGTTAACAGTTTCATTAGAAAATGTAAGCTGTGTCCAGTACGCATCTGTTGGCCCCGAGATTTCAAAGCTCCATCGACCAGTGAGGAAACATCGGCTTAGGAGTGAAGTGTTGGCGACTGTTCGATGTTAATCCTATTTACGTCAGCCAGTTGTACTCCAACAGAAATTTCGTTGCAAGCGAGGAATCTATAAACAAGGCTTATACGTGATTAAATGCATGAACCCAGGTCACCTCTAATTTACCCCCTCTGTTGAACAATATGATTACCTGGAAACGATAAAGATCAACTAGGAAATTTTCAGAGAAATTTGGTAAATTTATTTCCTATTTTTAAGATATCCTCATCCTTCTCCATTACTGTTTGCTTCTCTATTGATTTCCCTGCTAGTATCAATGCGTGGATCGAACACAGTTCTTTGAGTAGAATCGCTATTTCAATACAGAGATTATCAGACAAAGTTCGTGAACTATTAAAAATGATTGAATTAAGTCAAACATTTTAAGAGTAACTTAAACATTCAGCAAGAAAAAAATTATCCGTTTTGAGTGTTACTAAAACGCCATTATTTGCTTTTATTACACGCCAACAATGCCAGGGTGTAGACTATAGTTTCAATGGTATATTCAAGAATTCGCTACATTTTGGATACGGAGTTAGTATCATTTGATCTTGTGAACGGAAAGAGGAAATATACTCTTATTATGGGAGTGATTATTACTAGAGAACATAGATACAGTTTCATAATCGGAGAGGTGATGGGTAGAGAGAGAGAGAGAGAGAGAGAGAGAGAGAGAGAGAGAACGTTCGTAGCCCATGAGATAAAATGTGAACGCATTAAATCCTGTTACAGACTGACTAGACCACTCCCTCTATGTCCTAGGGAGAAATCCAAACATCGCAATCCTCCTTCTCTAACTTTTTTTCCGGCGTGTATACTTTGTTAATGGAGATCATTAATTATACAAAGACGCTGTTCAAATGTTCCTCATTACTAAACCTTTTGTCTTTTAATTACGCTAGCAATACCCAAGATAACAGGCTTATAATTATCGCGTAAATGATGTGGAAGAAACTAGCAGATTGTCTTTCTACATCAAACCTTCGATCCAACAGAGAGATGAGACACGGCTTGTAAATTAAGAGGTTGATATCTACTGCAAATTACAAGTTCAGCAAAGTTATTTCTGTTTTAGGTAAGACTTCTACTTTCCTGCTACGTGATATTTTCCTCTTTAGAAATGGCAGCTGTGAAAAGTTTTTTTTATTTATTTATATTCTTCCATGATGTATTTCAGACGTTGGACAGATTGGTGTTCTGACTAAGGTGGTTCGACTAAGTAGTTTACAACTGGGAACGTCTTTTGAGAATTATTTTGATGTCAACACATTGCGTTTCACTTATATACAAATACGATATTGAAATATTTATTAAGCCAGCATATTAAATGAGAGTAAATCATGTTAGCTGCTCCTCTTAGAGAAAAAAAAGGATTAAAAAAAATAGTTATTAAAAAAATGAACATATTTAACACACAATTAAATATAAGATACATTTAATAGAAGAGGGTTGTTAGAATGTAATTATATTTTAATAACTAGTCTTTTAAAAAAATACGTTGTTCCAAATTTAAATGGTGTGAGTTATATAAAGCACTTCATAATATAACTTGGTTTCACACATGACGTACTGTACATCACATTGCACATTACATGCGAAAATTATTCACCTCCCACATTTTGGGAGGAATATTTTATTGCATTTTGTTGATCATTAATTGCTGCCAGTTTCTCCAACTAAGATGTGTTTGAATGAAAGCATCCATGGTAACAGAGCTACTTTCATGACCCAACAATAAAATTAATTGGGTCATAGAACTACGTTGTGGACAACTTCGGTAATCATGAAAGGCAAAAGTCCCATCTTCAAAAGTCCCATCAAAAAACAATGATTTATGAATTTCTCAATACAGCAAATATATTACTCAATAGATAATGATATTTATATTGCTTGAATGCACTTTGGTCCGGCCTTAGAAGTCATCATTAAATCTCTTAAGAGTACGTCCTGGTTTTCTTTTCCCTAATGGTTTGTAATTTAAGGCTTGTTTGGGTAATCTTTCTGTTTTCATTCTTTCAACGTGTTCTCATTTATGTTTATATTTCTTAATATTTTCTATGAGTGATTCCTGATTTAATTCTTTCATAATTTCTTTTGTGATCGAATAGTTGGTAAAAAGTTTCGACACGTATATAGGAATAATCAATTTTTTTTTTTTACTTTTCAAAATGCTTCACTAAACAGAGCTCAACTCAGTTTTCAAAATGAAATCAGATGGAGTGTAACCTCGCAATATATATATATGGCAAAAACTTTGTAAGTAACACAATGGGTGGGTTATTTTATAAAGGTGCGTTAAGGATGTATTCTATAAAATAAAACCTAAATATCAATCACACTATAATAAGAATAGTGCAAAGGTTATTTAGGTTATTAACAGTTTGATCCAACGGTATTAAAAAATGTAAAGAATTATCTTCTATAATTTGGTATGGATTTGACATTTTTACTGACAACAGCAGAACGGCGTTTCTTTTATTGAGGTAGTTTTTGAATAAAATTGCCATTCGTATTAACATAGGTTCCTTAATCAAATAATTGCATTCACCATACACGAACTAATAAGTTAACTCAATTAGAAATAACTGGGAAGTATATGAACGTTATCGCTCAGTGATATTTCAAACAAAGTTCTGTAAGTAGTTTCAAACTTACCTTTCTTTCCTATGGAGAGAAAGTTAATAATGGCACACCAGTGTATGTACCAAACGTTCAGCCCATTTGCCACACTTGCTACCACTTAAACACATCCTTCGATCTTTGAGGAAATGAAAGTAGCTTGAACCAAGAGTTAAGGGTCACTCAATTGTGTCTGTAACTGCAAGCTTATGTCGGAGTGAAATGATGTATGAAGCTGTTTGATCAATGTCGCGGAAGTAATTGCGGAGGGGAGGTGGAACGCAAAAGCACAGAAAGAAGGGTAAAGTGGTAAGAGAGTAAGAAATAGTTTTGTTGTTTGAGAGATGTGAAGAACTGCGTGACCGGTACGATGGAGTAAACTGAATAAGACTAGTTAAAAAGTACGGGGAGGAGTTTTCTCTCCCTACTATTCCTTCTTGAGGAGTTTTAATGAATTTTTGTTGTTATTTTCCTGTTTGTGTTTGCTTTTGTTTGGAGTGTTAAGCAGGCTGAATCAGTATTGTACTAAAAGGCATGTATTCTTTATAGCTTCGGGTCACCATTGTACATGAACATGGCTTAACTCCATTTGAAATAATTGTAAAATTTATCAACTCAATCTAGCGAACGTATTTAGAACTAACAAATGTCTATAAATAAAGAACACCAATTTCAGACATCAGAATATTCGTATATTGAAATTAAGACAACTCTCAGGCAAGCTTCTACTGACATTGTTGATTCTGTTAACAAAGTTCGCATATTTTGCTGAGCAAGATTTTTGTGCGTGCGTGTGTGTGTGCGCGCGTGCGCTTTCATTAGTTTCCGTTTTCGTTAGTTTCATTTTTTAATTCTTTATTTCAATAATTACAACCTTAAGTGCAATTAGCGGGCATCACGATAACCATATTTCACACATAGACATCCCAAAATTTCACCTGCAATGCTGTATTCCTGAATACGTTCTATGGAACGATCTAAGTTGAATTAGATCCAGTGCTTAGAAATTGCCGTCCATTTAGAGAATATTTTTGTATGTGCAAAGTATTTGCTATGATTAAAATCAAACCTTGACCCCGAAGAAAGTGTATTCTATAAAAAGGTGGAGGTGCAGTGGAAATGAAGGTGAAGATTGCAGCTGTTTTTATTGCTAATTGTCACTTAAAGCTTTTCTAAGAACAGCTAATACTAAACACAAAAGTGCATGACTTTCAGTCATTAGTATCGATTTCTTTTATAATTAATCAATTCTCGCGTGCAATTTGATACTAAAACGATTGGATTGAAACTAAATTAGCTCAAACATAGCAAAATGTGATGACACAGCCTTTTTTTTTCCCTCAAAACTTCTAATTCGTTCTTTATCTACTGATTAGATAAAATACTTCCTTCGCAACCGTCCATTTCCAGGAACGTTTGCCTTACGCGTATGATTGACAACACATAATACAGTTAGCATAAGGCAAGCTGTTTCTTGCTTGTATTGACACAATACTTTCATTTCGTCTTGCGATATATGAAGAGCACGAAACCAAAGTTGTTTAATGGAAGTCACGAGGTGAATTCTTTATCACAAAAGTTGCTAATAAAGTGTTGATCATTTTTAGTTTCTTCTTTCTTTACTTTTCTTTCCAAGAACGGAATGCTAAGCGCTGGTGTAAGTGCTTAGCAGGATATAATTCCATTCCCGTAGCTTTAATTTAAAGATGTAACATTTTTAGATGACTGAGAAAGCCTTGAAGACGACTTAACAGCTATGCACATTTATTTGAACTCATTGACTATCTACCAAATTACTATAAGGAGCTTATCTCTTCTTAATGGAAAATCATCCTACAATTTTCCAACGTTCCTTCTAAGTAAGATATTCTTTCAATTCGGTACAATCTTTGATACCACACAGGAACTATCTTAACCTCATCCCCATAGTTCGCAAATATTATTTAAATATATTTATTTCTCTATAGGTTTTATATTGTTTGTGATATTATTATAATATTTTACATCGTAAAAATAATATTTTATATTATTTTTACGATGAATAATATTAAAATTAATTAATTACAACATGGGAGTGATATATAATGTATTTGTTAATCCATAGTAACTTGGTGTGCTAACTACCCATCCGGCTGTTAACTAATGATGTAACCATTAAGTTTTGAATACTCAAATTGTTCTTTGGAAGTCTACTGTGCGATGTTGAAGGATTGTAACAAGGTCACTCTCACTTCCATGGAGATTAAGGTGTTCGATGGCGTGTAGACCGCAACAAAAGGAGAAAAAAAGAAACAAACAAACAAAGCGCAAAGTGTATTTGGAGATGTGTGTCACGTAATGTTCTCTTGATCTTCCAATTAAGGGCAATTGCTAATGATCCATAGGGAGTTCCAATGGAGGATGGCATGGCAGGAGTTCATCAAGAAATGAAATTGACACCCACATAAAAAAATAACATGAATTACATCTTACTGTCGTTCTCGTGACTCCAAAAAAAGTTCTCAAAAATAAAAAGTTATTAATTTTCAATTTTTATTTTATATAAAATAGCGAAACAAAATAGCATTTAAAATAATTTCCCTTTTCCAATACCCACAAAGGTGTTTTAGTCAATACTACGAAGGTAAAGAAAAACAAGCGACTCTTCAGCAAGATTAAATCTATAATGATGTCGAACAGCTTTTAGTTTCTTTTTTGTGAGTCGAGAACGTTTCCACCTCTTGTTGAACAGATTAAGTTGAGTACTTCCTGTACGCAGATGCTGCACTGCTGATAAACAACAGCTCAATTCAAGTCTCAGTATATTCTCGTCTTGATAGGTTATGCGTTTGCTAATTCATGAATGCTTTTCATACTAAGACATGCACGTTTTTGGTCATTAACTCTGATCAGTCGCAGGGATATTTATAGTAGTTTTCGTTTGTATATTTAAGGTGAGTAATTTTATTCTCGCATGAACCCTCCCTTGAAAACTAGTCCCTAGACTCTACTCTCGTATATGAAATGATATAAAGTTATCCTTATTGTTTAGTAGAAAATGGTTTTATCTTATACTCAAATATCAGTTTATGATGCAATCCACGAACTCTTTCTACTCAGTTAGATAATGCCGAGGTTTATGACTAGGAACTAAATGCTCGTATGCCTACTAAATCACAGATCACAAAGAGGCAACAGAAACATTGCTTCTCATGAATAAAAGACAAGGATAATTACTATAAACTAATGTCACTCTTAGACTAACTCTATACGAAATGACGTCTGAAGACCAAAACTATAAGAATCAATAAATTCCATCTTCTCAATGTAAGGAGTGACTCAGAAATAATTGGGTGCCATATAATCAACATGGTTTTTTCATCGTTCAGATCTTCCAATATACAGTAGATTACACGAATATAAAAATAATTATCAATTAATAGCATTAAGGACATATAAATTAATAATCACGATGATAATAATAATAAATTTCAAATTATAAAATGATAATGAAATTACGGAAACTGTCATATTAGCTTTATTATCATCCCCTTATTCAAGGGGATGATAATAAATAATAAATAAAGGCATAAAAATCAATACATTTATAGATATAGATATAGCGATATTTATCAATAGTCCTTATAAGGACTGGCTTAAAGGGGCGAAGCAAGAATGCTTTTCATCTTCCCCGTTATCTGTAGAGGACAGTGTAGGGATAATGTGTTATTGAGCTATTAAAGCTCTGATCATGGCAGGAGGGTAACAGCAATAGCCGAGCCTCAGTTAGAACTTCATTAGCTACAGCATTGCCATCCAAGGGTATTGGATTGAATGAATCAATCACCACACCTCACGGTAGATTGATTCATCAACCACCTATCCCAACCAGGTCTATTAATCAATAATTAAAATTGATACTTCCTATATTACTAACATATGATTAAATAAAAGTTGTGTGTTTTGAATAACTAAAAGATTAATGATTATTATTTAAAAAATGTATTATAGTTTCTTATACAATGCTATATTTTATATATTTTAAAATTTTTAATTTTTCTTTTAATCCAATGAACAGCAAGAGGGCTTGCAAAAAAAAATAGAAATTACTAAATATTACTAAATATTCAACTTTTGGAACTCAAAACGCATTTGAAGTATTTCCCGTGTAGCTTAGTGAAGGGGACGTATATCTAGCGACATGTGGAATGACAAACCCATCCGCCTCTGAGTAAAGACAGTTCCCCCCCAGCACAGACATTATACATTAATATCAAGGCAATGCCAATTTTATAATAAAAATTTAATCGAAAACATTCAAACTGCAATGCGGATATATCTGAAACTTTGAAAATAATGAGCCCACTTAATGCGGACTGGACATAATGTACCCTCAAAATAGTGATCTCTTGAAGAGAAATACGGGATTTGGCAGCGCTCCGCGTTAGCATGATCTTTGCAATCAATGTACTTTGACAAGCAGTTAGCTGCTTGTCAAAGTACAATGATTTTCGATGCTAAGTATTGAAATAATTTTCTCGGGATAGAAAAAAGGTAGTAGTGGTCACTAAAGGATTGTGATCTTCCTATCAGTCATAACTACATTCGTCTTTTTTGTTATAGAAATATGACACAATAGAGGCAATGGCATTAATAGTACTATGAACAGTCTTCCACAGTGGGAAGACTGTTCAGGCGGAAGACTGGCATGGTGACAGTCGAACAAACTTCCTCTGGTGCAATCAGCCATATTGGCTTGATCAGCGTTTAGACTATGTTTATGGGATGTTGCAACATCCACCACTGAGAAAAAGCATAAAAAATTATCTACAGCAGAACTTTGTTTTCGAAAGTTTCAAGGAGAGAGCTACTAGTGATGTTTGGAAAAAATAACCTGCTGAGATCTTCTGAAATGAGGACGCTAGACCCCCGTTATCCTTGTCTCTACAGTTTTTTTATGTCTGTTTTTTATGTTTTTTCTTAGTTTTGTGTCTATGTCGCCAGCTGTTATCCCTCTACGGCTGTTGTACTAGTGACTGCGAGGTGCTGTTGTTGTTGTTGTTGTTATCGGTATAACTGATAATCGCCATAGCAGAGTTGAATGCTGGGTTGTGCCACGAGGAGATGCAGCTTTCTGATAGGCTCCGCGGAATGAAACGTTAGCGAACGGTAGAGACATCGCCAACGAGGACATGGCTGCATAAAAGCCGTTTCATGGACGCTTCTTTCTCGAGCGTATTCTTTCCCCCCTATCCTCCCCTCTATTTGTTGTGCTGAAGTACGAGCAAGCCCTGCAACTCTCCGCTATCTCATTCTTTAGAAGCATCGATTTCCTTTCAATCAGTACCGGAAGGGACAGAGAGAGAAAGTGCCACCGTCCATTCTTGTGCCCAAAATATAACCCACTGACGTCACTCCATGAGCATTGTACTCGTTGAAATATTACTTGGAGATTGGTGAGAAATACATTCGGGTGGACCAGCTTCTTAAGACTATTTGACGGGTCTACAACGTCGCTGAGGCTTTGGGGAGGAGAGATGCACTACAATTTCCGAGGATATTTATGGACATCAATAGAAAGCTATTTTCCTTCAATTCACCCTCGTTTTACTGCGTACTAGCAAACGCTCCAGAATATCAACACAAGTATAATTGTGTTGCAGTCAAAGTAAAAGAAATTTGTAGGAAAATGGAAAAGCAATCCGGTCGCGAAATATCATTTGGTCTTCTGGGATATACTCGTCTGCTCTGCACGAAAAAAATACTCTGCAGCTGCTTACTAACAAGTGTGAATATCTGTATTTCTTTTCTCGGCATATTCATCCATCTATATTTTAACTTATTTTCTTTATCGTTCTACTTAAAATACTTTTTCTAATTCTCGTTTTCTATGTATTGTTTCACATATATTTATAACTAATTGTTCAAGTACAGCAAGACGCACAAACATTGCTCGAACATTTCATAGATTTAAGCTTCAATGTAAGAAACATTTTATATGATCGGAAAGAAAAAAACAGCTGTTTTCCAAACATTTTCTTGTTAAAAAATTTCGCCATGTTTAGCAGAGCGATCTTTGATTCTGGTTGGCTGCTTCACTTTTACGAACTTACGAGAGAAATATAATCTGAACGGTGCATTACTCAGAGCAATTAAATAATTGCCAAACTAAACAAAACAAAAATCACCGAATTGCTACTTCGGGAGATAAATTAAACTTGTCTGTACTAAATATATGGCTGGAAAGAACACAAGGAAAAATTAGCTTTGGTATTCTATGAATATTCAGATCATTGCAATAGAATCGCCTAAAATGGATGGGAGAGGAAAGTAGGCGTTAAAAGACAGGGATGTTTATGCACCAAAGAGAATCATTGGTTCATTATTTGAACGAAATTGAATCGGCATTATTAGGTGTGCTATAATTCTGTAATTCGTCTTAACAAGTGAAGTTAAAAATAATTATAATAAGTCCTAATTGGTCTTATCAAGTGAAATTAAAAATAATTATAATAAGTCTAAACTCTCTAGCCTACACCCAACCAAGTGAATTTATATCGTAATTTATACTTAATTTATATTTATTAAAAAAAGGTGTGCTTGTTTTTAGTCATATTTATTTCTTATAAAATTTAATTTGGCCAAATAAATTACAATTCTTCATGATATTAAAGATCCATCAATTAATTTTGTTAGCCATACAAGTTGAAATAGACAAGAATTTTGCCCTAAGACCCACGGATTTGCCTCAATCTCCGTTAATTACTGACTGAGCGAATACATTAAAGTGACGATCTCTCTTCACGAGCTGTTAAATTCATGAATAATCCTTGAACACCTTATTTAGTCGCACATAAACAGAATACCTGAACAAATCAAATCAAATTAATTAAGATTGTTTCCTAATTGGTTAATATAAGTACGTTTGAATTGCATTAGAGAAACACATTAGCTGGGCTAGAATTGTACGGATAAACAAGAATGATCACTCTTGCGGATTTCATCATTTTGTACAATTTCTTTGTCAATTGATGAATTCCAAATCCTCCAGAAGACATTTAATTATCTCTATAGGAATTGCCTTAATACAAATATAAATTTCGGTTAAATATGACGATAATAAGCAGAGAAGTAAACAAAACGTTTAATTCATTTAATGTATTCGATAAAACTGAGAACAGTAACTGCTTATGACTTATCTCCTTCTTAGTTTACCAACGTTCTCTGTTGAGCTGCAAATTACGAAATTGAATCAGCATTATTAGGGGTGTGATAATTCTGTAATTCGTCTTAACAAGTGAAGTTAAAAATAATTATAATGTAATTATAATAAGTCCTAATTGGTCTTTTATAATGAAGTTAAAATTATAATAAGTCCTAACTGGTCTTATCAAGTGAGGTTAAAAATAATTAAAAGTGAATTTATATCTTAATTTATAGTTAATTTATATTTATTAAAAAAAAGGTGTGCTTGTTTTTAGTTATATTTATTTCTTATAAAATTTAATTTGGCCAAATAAATTAAAATTCTTGATGATATTAAAGATCTATCAATTTTGTTAGCCATATAAGTTGAAATAGACAAGAATTTTGCCCTAGGACCCATGGATTTGCCCCTCAACATAGAGCTAGACACACCAACTCCAAAAAGAAAGTCTTAAATCTCAGAGCCTCTCTGGCAAAACTCGAATTATTTGGCTATAAAAACATGATGGAACTTTAATAACCTACTATGTATTTCATTTATTTAGTTAATTATTTGTGTTACGTGTGAATAGTAGTAACGATGGTATTGTGTTTCATTCACCATATGTACATTTCTTTGGAAATTGTTCATAATTTCATGGTATTTTTTTTTCTAATATTTTGTTTATGAGACTACTTATAAGATATCACAAATGCTACCGTTAGGAATATTTAAGTATAGCATTTTAATTATATAATTATTAATATTTTATTACTCTTCAAATTAGAATTTCGACAAGATAGAAACAACAGTCTAACTTAAACGTCTATGTGGATATGTCAGGAGATAAACTCAGGAAACACCAAAGTTCATTTGTGGCTCTGGTTAACGTAGACACTCGTTGATGCATCCATCACGAGGCTCTAGGGAGGATGAAGAAGCATCAAACACGATTCACAATGCAGTCGGATCGAAATACGTCGTCAGGGAGAGTTTACTTCTCACTGTTCCGGTAGACAACCCCTTTAATCTTGTTTAGAATACTTGGACGTCATCTACCCGTGGTCTACTTGACATCGCGGAAATAACGTTGAGCCAGTAGGATGGCGTTGTAGTCCATTTAGACTTAAAGTCTGGAGATGAATTAGAGGCGGATGTGATCGTATATCTTGGGGCGTCTGAGAAGTGATCAGATGGAGGAATAAATGTAGGAACGTGTTTGGTAATAATATTTTCATTCTGTGGATAGGTAAGAATGCTTCCCTCTACATTTTGTTTTGATTATAACAGTAAAACATAATCGATACACCACGGCAAATTAGAGCAGTGTTACACGAATATCTCAACAAACTGTGGTAAGATGCCTGCGACAAGTAGGACTATACATCCGGATAAGAATTTGCTGGATGGGTGAATGAAGGATGATACCACACTTTGACGTAAAAAAAATAATAATTCTGGGAATGACTGCCAACATTGCGCAAAAGATCCGAATCATTCGATATTTTTGATTAATAAAAAAGAATAAATACAAGGTGTCCCAAAATTCACGCAAGAAGTAATTTTGATAGAAAACACAGGTTTTTAATTAAAAATTGTAATTTCTTATTGATTCATAAAGTATACAGTATAGGGTTATGCATGGAATAGCATATCGGGTAAATGGCCTCCATGGCTTTGCTGGCATATACGCACTCTTTTGTCGAAATTTTCCATGACCGTTTTGCATAAATGTGGCTGAATTTCGTTGATATAGCTCTCAATTTCCTCCTTCAAAGCGTGGGTGGTCATGGGCTTGTTGGCATAAACCTTAGACTTCAAAAAAAAACCCAAAGAAACAATCCAACGGCGTTAAGTCACATGATCTGGGCGGCCAATTCTGATCACCAAAACGTGAAATTACACGACCAGGAAATGACTCATGCAGTAATTGAATTGTTTCTTGGGCTGTATGGCATGTGGCACCGTCTTGTTGAAACTACATATCGTCCACATCCATATCTTGCAATTTAGGCACAAAAAACTGGATTATCATGTCGTGATAGCGAGCACCATTAACTGTCATTGCCTTACCAGCCGCATTTTCGAAGAAAAATGGACCGATGATGCCTCCAGCCCAAACTCCGCACCAAACAGTGACACGTTGTGGATGCATTTGTTTCTCAACAATCACTCGTGGATTTTCTGAACCCCAAATGCGACAATTTTGTCGATTAACGAAGCCATCAAGATGAAAATGAGCCTCATCGCTGAAGATGATTTTGTTCGAAAAATAAGCATCCACTTGTTGTTATTCCATAATCCATTCAACGAACTCTGTTCGCTGCGTGTGGTCATTTTTAATAACCCTGAACTGTCAGCTGTCGTGCTGTCTTTTTTTTCTCGTTGGCAACACTTTACCGCACAAATGGCGCTAAATTTAAATCTTACGTGAATTTTGGGACACCCTGTAATAATGTCATCATATATTTCAAGCGCAGCATGCAATGATTATATTATCATTCAGATAATTTCAAATGTCATTGGAAATAGATTAATTAAGCTGAGGTATGTCAATCGCATGTGTAGCAGAACAGTCGGTAATAATGGCGCCCTTTGACCCGAAATACCTGGACTTGAATTCCGTCCAACAGGAATGGAACCTGTGTACCCCTTTATAGGGCAGTCTATCGTTATGAAATCGCAATCCTTATCGCGATTTGATAATCGCAATAAGGATGACATGTATCTATGACTTTATAAGGTTGGCAAAATTTTAATTTTGCATTATCATATTAAAATTTTTTATATTAATTTTCGTTTACAAAAATTAATATCAGTGTTGATATTAATTTTAACGACGATATTATTGTTGCGTGCAAAAATGTAACCTTCAAAAATGAAGAAAGTCACTAAAGACAAAAATCTAAATTCATAGAGAAAAGAATGATGTCATCTCTATGTGCGCAGAAAACAAGCTCAATGATCTGCGCTTTTGTCAAAATATAACTCAAAATAGCTAACAGTATCTCCTTGGCGTTAAAAGGAAAAACCTGTATTCTATTTGAAAAGGAAAAATGTACGTGATATGTGAGGCGCTTTCACTTCTCTTTCGAAGACTTCTGCTTATCAACGAATTACTTGAAAACCACAAGCATGTGCGTCCCAAACTCTAATATGCTTCCTGCTTGAGCTGATGGTGATATCTCTCTGAAAAATGTCGACCAAAATGTTGCAGAAAAGAATGCAATTTCGAAAAAAACAGTGGCGATTTCTTCATTCTTGTGACATGTATGGCATCAGAATGGCTGTTTATGGGTCAAATGGAAGTCACATTCTAACGATTGGAATTGGCATTACAGAAGCAGGAATATATCTCGCGCTTTCTAGAGTAACTCCAGACATATGACTCATTCCAAATGCTTCTCCGGATTGAAATTGGAATTGCATTCTATTTTCGGCTATCTCGTACTAGCTCGATAAGGATCAATTGAAAGGAGAACTTCTTTGGTGAAGCTGAGATTGATCCCACACACATATACAGCACAGACGAGCTAAGGTTTGTTGTTAAATTTTTTTTGTGTCGTTCGTATTGAATCTCTCTCTCTCTCTCTCGCTCTCCTGAATTGAAACTATCTCACTCTACACTTAGCACTATTGATATCCCAATAAATATCCAGAGTTATAAACTAATAAAATAAAATCCCCTTACCTGTGATCTACCTGTTAGAAATTTCAATACACTTGCTGAAACAAAAAGTTCAATAAAATACTTTTTTGACCACTGAACAACGAAATAAAACAAGGTGTTTGTTTTTAAATAACGAAACTAACAAAATACCTTCATATACACCTTATAAGAATTAAATATACCAATTTTTCTTTTTACCCCTGAAAAATGAAGCTGACTCTCCTAATTTCCAATATTTAAAATTCTCAAAATGTTTTCAAACACAAAGAATGTTTGCGACACGAAATGTAATTCATAATTAATTTAAATAGCCGAACCGAAATATACAGTTATAAGCCTTTAATCCGTCAAGTTGAATAAATATTTTTTAATAGAAATACGCATTTCGAAATAGTAGATTGGACTTTTAGTTTATAACAAGACCTTTTTCATTTTTTCCTTTATGATTATCTCCTAAAAGAAAGTTCTGGACACTTATATAAAAACATTAGCACAAAGGAATGGAACAGAGAATAAGCTAGATGCTGGTAGATTCATTTTGTTTTCTTTTTCTTTTCTTTTTTTTTTTTTGAACAAAGTTTTTTTTTTCTATTAAGAGAGCGAGGAATCGTTATCAAGTAGAGCTGCAACCATTTTTGCTTTCTTTATCTTTCTACCCCACTAACCCATTTCAAATTATAAATACGAGAACTCAGACGTCCATTGTGAAATGCATCTGCTGCCTAAAAACTCATTGTGTGTGCATTTTAGCAATACATTCGTTAATCTAATCAGTGGTGAGAAAGGATATTTAAGTTTGTCAGTACAAACGAAGACGGCAAAATATTCACTTTAAAACTATTTTTATGACACAACAAGCAGACTCGCCCATTCAGCATAAAAATAAACCCACAAGGATTTTGATGTCCTCAATGCCGCGTCTCTTAAAAGCACGATCATATTTTCCATTGCTGATTCCCCTCGGTTGTAAGTAACGACCTTACACAACATTTGTTTGATGGATATTTGTCTTTCTACTTACAATCCACTGTAACCTTCGAAGTCAAAATAGCTTCTTGTGTTGATGTGATATCGTTTTTTTTTTCGTTTATATTCTCAAGCGTTTACTGAAGTAAAAGCCTTTATTTATTTTGTTTGTATTTCAGGAAATACGATCCATAAATTTTAACCATTATCTAAACTTCTGAATTTGACAGCTTAGAAAATTTCAGAGTGAAGTTAGAAATAAAATATTAACTTACAAATGGTGTCTGCCGCGCTTTTCTTTCACTAATAATAAATATTTTGCTGTCCGATATAAACATAAACAAGAATCGACTTAATGTCTGCTTACTTCAACCATTGAAATAATTTATTTCTTGTTTACTGCCTGTTGTAAATTTTCTGCGCCGCTAGAGGTCTCTTAAGATTAATCTGTCAGATAAGTAAAAGCACTGAACGGTACTCTGTATCTTCCAACATAACCTTACTTCGACAATGCATAGCGAGCATTCATAGTGTGATAAATGCTGCAGGATCCTTTAGTAGAATGTGCTAAATTAAATTTCAACCGAAAAATGACATGTTGCCATGGTTTCCAATCTGGACACAGACAGCAGGCTGCACTCTCAGAAATTATGAGAGGAAACCGGTGATAAACATTAGTTCTTGCCTTTAGAGGGACAGCAATTATTGGAGAATCGAATAAAGAAAGCAGCACAAAACGCATGAGAGTGGGAGAGAGTAATTAATGAATATGATTATGCTAAGAATAAGCGACAAGAGCTGAAGAGAAACAGAAATAAAGTAAGCGAAAGAGGAAATCAAAGACAAAACTGGGATTATAGCATACCATTCTTACTCTTCACTCAATAAATGATATTTATTGAGTGAAGAGTAAGAATGATATGCTGATGTTTTAGAGAAGCATCTCATGAAAACGGAAAGTCATGGTAAATTCAATAATCAGAAGTTGGAAGAGCGATGTAGTATTCACGTGGTAGTACGCGGTGTCTTAAACATATCCAGAGCTGATTGTAATGAAAAATTATCCAGCTTGATTTCTTTCAATGGGTACTGCTCAAGAAAGAAGTGCTTACCTGCACCTGTTCTGAAAATGTTGAAAAGTTGATTTATTGTGATTATAATTAAGTATAATTAATTTTCCCCCCTCGGGGAGGAAAAACATCATTTCACTGATCTTTTTTTAAGTAACTTATGAAGCAACAAACATCTGACCGCACTTGTCAAAGTATTCCAGAAATCGAACCTTCACCATGACAATGCTCCTGCACATTTCTGCAAAATTGCTCTGAAAATTGACTAAACGTGCGATTCTAGAGATGGTCCATTAACCTGGTACCGTAGTTGCCTTATGGCCAGAATAAGAAGCTTACGTTAGATTTATGCTTTCAGAAAGTTTAAAATCTCAAACGAAAATATACTTATTATATGAATCAAGTGCAATCGGTTGGACTTTTAAGTTTTTGCACTGATAATGTTTGAAGAGATCTGGTTCTTAATTTAAATAACTCAAGTAATGTTACCTGTAAGTAAACATTCTCTGGAATCTGGTTTTTTAATTCCTTGAATCAATGATTTTTCAGCCAAATCATCGTCTTCTCATAGTATTTACCTTCTCACTCTCTGCTCTCTGTGCAACGCCAGATAAATGGCCAATGAAATTAATGCATTTGCATTCTCTCTCTCTCTCTCTCTCTCTCTCAGTAAATGATTCGACTGCAAGTACTTTAATATCTAACATCAAATCTGGTTTCAGGTATTTCATGCCAACCAATTTCTATATACTGTTCTGTCATTTGCTGTGATGATAACACGTAGCTAATTTTTCAGATACCGTTTTATCTCTTACCATTTAAAAACTGAATCCAATTTCCACAATTTATGACTGTTTGATCCAGTTTGTGAATGACTGAAATCATCTGGACTGCAAACTAGTGCACAGAGGGGAGAAAACGTACGGCAGTATGTCGTAAATATTTTGATCCATCTTGAGTGGATCTGATAACAGTAAATTAACCGTAGCTTAGATCAATACTGACCAATTAAAATATAGGAAATTTGTCACGCAATACTATTTTGTAGTTCACGTTTCTCAACAGGAAAGATTCTTATACAGGTTTAAGTTTTTAAGTTTAAGTTTATAAGTTACTTATACAGGATAGCTGTATAAGATGGTGGTGAGGCCGGTGATGCTCCATGGCGCGTATAACAAAGGCACAGTTGAGGAAGATGGAGCTGGCGGAGATGCGGATGTTGAGACGGATGAGTGGTGTGACAAAGAAGGACAGGATAAGGAATGACTACATCAGAGGGACAATCAAGATGGGACAGATCGGTAAGACGGTACAAGAAAGCAGGCTGAGGTAGTTCGGTCATGTAGAGAGAAGGAGTGAGGAGTATGTTGGTAAACGAGTGGAGCGTATGGAGGTGGAGGGAAGGAGGAAAAAGAGGCAAGCCCAAATTCAGATGTAGGGATAAGGTGGCAGAGGATCGTAGGGAGAAAGGATGGAGTCGGGAAGATGCCCTGGACCGGAGAATCTGGAAGAAGAAGATTAAAGATGGGAACGGGAACCCCGTTTAACACGGGATAAGGCTTAGCGAAAAAGGAAGAAGAAGAAGTTCGTGTTTCTCAACAAAAGTGTCCCTTAAATTTTACAAGAAGAGTATCCTACATTGTAGGACCTACAACACTAGGATGTTATTTTCCATATTGTCCTTCACAGTTGTATAAACCCATTATTAAAATGCTTAGTTTGGAGTTTCCTGTTCTTGACTTTTTTAACGTCGAGAATTATCTCGCTAATGATATACTGCGCTAAAAATAATCCATATTTAGGTAACATAAAACAGTATAAACTTTGTATTTTAGAGGTGGTCAACACACACACACTTGTGAGCGCTCACGAAAATGATTCAACACAAAGTCCCCTTAAAGTTTCGACAGTTGAGAAACCACTTCAGTCGGTTATTATATACACGATATACTTGAACACACTGTTTTATCAATACAGAAAATCAATGAAAACGACATCAAGATCTGTTTAAATTTAATACCTTCATAAATATTTAGAATATAAACAGCCCAAGACATGATGGACACTTTTGTTGGTGTTGCTGGTTTTTTATTCGATTTTGACAAACTGTTTCTGAAAATAAGCGAATAGCCTCCCGCCAGCTGAACAATACTTGCTTCATGAGCAACAGCTGCTTGCGCATTCTACCGAACTACATAAAGTGATGGCAACAGTCTGGTTATCTTCATATGTGTCGGAGAAATGTACCACAAGCGTACAAATCGAAAAAATGCAATGGGAAGGGAGGGTATGCTACATTTGAGAGTCATTAAAAGTGATCAAATAGCAGTTTGATAAATCAGCTTGTATTTTTCCCTTGGCAACCAACAGGGGTAAATGGCAGGCGAGAATGATGTTCTACCACTTCCTTTTAGATAGAGAAGGGAATTATTAGTTAACCTCTTTAAGAAAAGCCATTTGACGTCACTGACGGAAGAAACTGAGAATTTCACAGAGTACACATATACAATATATAATCCATATGTAGGTAATATATATACAGGGTGTCCCAAAATTCACGCAAGAAGTAATTTTGATAGAAAACACAGGTATTTAATTAAAAATTGTAATTTCTTTTTGATTCATAAAGTATACAGTATAGGGTTATGCATGGAATAGCATATCGGGTAAAGGGCCTCCACGGCTTTGTTGGCACATACGCACTCTTTTGTCGAAATTTTCCATGACCGTTTTGCATAAATGCGGCTGAATTTGGTTGATACAGCGCTCAATTTCCTCCTTCAAGGCGTGGGTGGTCGTGGGCTTGTTGGCATAAACCTTAGACTTCAAAAAACCCCCAAAGAAAAAAGTTAAGTCACATGATCTGGACGGCCAATTCTGATCACCAAAACGGGAAATTACACGACCAGGAAATGACTCGTGCAGTAATTGAATTGTTTCTCGGGCTGTATGGCATGCGGCACCGTCTTGTTGAAACCACATGTCGTCCACATGCATATCTTGCAATTTAGGCACAAAAAACTGGATTATCATGTCGCGATAGCGAGCACCATTAACTGTTATTGCCTTATCAGCCGCATTTTCGAAGAAGAATGGACCGATGATGCCTCCAGCCCAAACTCCGCACCAAACAGTGACACGTTGTGGATGCATTTGTTTCTCAACAATCACTCGTGGATTTTCTGAAGCCCAAATGCGACAATTTTGTCGATTAACGAAGCCATCAAGATGAAAATGAGCCTCATCCCTGAAGATGATTTTGTTCGAAAAATAAGCATCCGCTTGTTGTTGTTCCATAATCCATTCAACGAACTCTCTTCGCTGTGTGTGGTCATTTTTAATAAACCTGAACTGTCAGCTGTCACGCTGTCTTTTTTTCCTCGTTGGCAACACTTTACCGCACAAATGGCGCTAAATTTAAATCATGCGTGAATTTTGGGACACCCTGTATATATATATATATATATATAAACTAGGACAAACAGTAGATAAAAAGACTAAAAAACGTGAGATATTAGAGGAGACAGATGTTTTTAAAATATTTCTAATTGTGCGATACAATATTTACACACTGACATTTGGATAACAAAGGCCTGTTTGCCGACAAGTTGATACTTGGGTTTATATTTAGATCTTTTTTTTTGGGGTCCAGTGCCATTTCTTGGGATTCTTCTTTCGGTTATGTCTCAGTAACATGGTTATAGTTCATATACTTACGCATAATATTTGATGCCTCATTGCCGAAACTTGTTGTAGGTCAGCTGGAAAGTTTTTTTTTTCATATCGGAATTATTTCGTTAATTCGGAGAGAAGAATTTGGAGCCCACACACAGTACATGAAATCATTGACTCAGTTGGAGAATTGTAGGAACAGGACTAAACATTATCAGGTGTAGAGGGTACAGAATTCGGTTTGCAGAATTTTGCGTTCGCAACTCATGAAAAGCACTTCAACATTCAATTGTTGTATGACCTGAATAAAGAATATCAGGACTCCCGTAAAATAAACGTGTGGCTTTTAGTGACGAAATTCAAACGTTATTGACCTTTCTTTCTTGCAGGAGCAACATTCTCAGGATGTTGATAGTACACTTGAAAGTGAATATTTCGGCAGGGTTCATTACCATGTCACTAAGCTCGAAGGGTCCAGGAATACCTTAACCGGAGCTTTCCTAATAGGTGGATCGGGAGTAGGAGATCTATAGACCTTGTGAAACGCGTTTCCCTCCGTCACGCTCATATCCATTTTTTTAACCTTACTGATCATTGCTTTAATCGCATTGCCTGTAAGATCTCTATGAAATCTCATTGAAAGGTTTGGCGATTTCACAACGCCTTATTCCTTGGATGTTGGATGTTTTAACAAAAATTAGCTCTGGAAAAAAATTCATCATAAATCCTGGTTCTGAAAACAACATTAAAATTAATCAACATTATAAAAAAACATATAATGCATCAGTAATTATATTAAAAAGAATAACTATAATCAGAGCGAACCACTCTAAAAGTGGGAACAGTGATCTGAGGTAAATTGTACATCTAAATAGCTAGCATAAGCGGTACTCAATTATTTGAAGATTGGCGATGTTATGCTTGTGATGTGCTTATTCTAAGAAAGCTACAGATGTAAGTCAGCTTATCAAATGAAATACAGTGTCAATTGCAAAGGTAAGATAAAATTTGTGGTCAGTTAGTAAAGGTCAATTTTGCGCAGAAAGTTAATTTTATATCTCACTTATTTTTACTTAATCGCATCACATGTTGCGTGGCATAATTTCCACACAACATGTGATGCGATTGATATAGGTTAGGTTCGTACCAAGAGTATCATTTAAATTTCTCAGGTTTCTGTTTATATTTGAACTTTTATGCCAAAGTATTGAAAATGATATATTATTATTATTATTAATATTATTATTATTATTATTATTATTATTATTATTATTATTATTATTATTATTATTATTATTATTATTATTATTATTATTATTATTATTATTATTATTATTATTATTATTATTATTATTAAGGGGGCGCTGTGTAGGCATACGAACGGTCGCACGGTGATATCGCTGCTCCAGTTTTTTATAGTTTTAAAGTGGTTCCAACTCCTGTTTTAAGTTGAAAGTGCTCCCAAGTAACCCTACTCATCACGCCGAAGACAGTGACATAAAATTCAACGAGATCGTCTAAGAAGAAACCAAATTTTGAAGTGTTGAAAAGGGAACAGAGAGGACCGTGGTCAACAACCAGCGAAGAACAAAGGACGTCGCCATCTTTATAATCACGCCTCACCGCCTAAGGGAAGAAAGGTGAGTCATGAAGTGTATCAAATGCCTGGAGGAGTTATCGTCCAACGGAAATAATATAACTTGTACGAAATGCAGTAGGACTCTACACTTAAAATGTGCCGGCTTTTCAGAAACAACCGGGCAACATAAATATGAACCCGATGTAACACGTGAAGAATGGAAGTGTGTAATCTGCAAGAGGAACAAAGAAACGCACGTAAGGCAACCACCTACGATGCAGCCGATTACACCGGAGGCGAAATCAGATGACGAACTGAACAGACAAAAAAACGCAGGTGAGTCCTATAATTTAAACTCTTTAAGTATACTAATAGAAAACGGTCTAGTGACTATAAAAGCCAGCTTAGCAGATCTTGTGCAAGAACTCTTTAAGAAACAGAACGAACAAATAACAAAAAAATCTAGCGAATATGAAGATTTGGTAAAACATAATAATTTAGCAGTTATAGAAGTGTTGCAAACGGTAAAAGACATTAAAATGAGCATTGACGCACTAAAAGACAGGCAACACAATTTGATGAAAGAGACATCCGAACTCCGTCAAGAACTTCATTCTCTAAAACTACAATACGAACGTTTAAATCAGCAACAACATAAAAAAGATCTTGTCATAAACGGTCTTCCTGAAACTGCACCTACAGAAAACCTCAGAGACGTGATTTTAAAATTAGGCCATGTAATTGATATCCCCCTACAGCTTAACGACATTCAGTCCGTAAATCGGATTCCTAGGAAGAGCAAAAACCAAGGCTTCTCACGACCTGCCCCAGTCATAATTCGTCTTAAGAGCAAGTCCACAAGAGACAATCTCATAAAAGCCAGCAGGCAGAAAAAACCAGTTGCCAAGGACTTGAACGCACAGCAAGACAATACACCAATCTTCCTATCCGAATATTTAACACCATTCAACCAGAATCTGTTGTACCAAACACGAAAAGCAAAAATGGAAAAAAATTACCAATTTTTGTGGACCAGAGATGCCAAAATATTCATAAGGAAGTCACAAACTTCAAAGCCGATACAAATTAAAAGCGCAGAAGACATAGAAAGGCTGGCACTGTGAAGAAAAAAGCCTCCTAAATAGTTCAAAAAGAAGCCCGCAATAAAAAAAGAACGTGAACCATCAAGACAGATGCAATAACACAGGATATATCGGCAATTTCACTTTGATCCGACATTTCAGATCATTCATTTGACCTCCCAAAGATCTGCCTACTTCCAACACAGCAACCAAATCAATAACAAATATATGTATATATAACCAGTATCACCCTCAGATAAGCTAATTACAAAGCTTCGAGGGTGCAGTTGAGTTATATCCCAGTAGTAGTATTTATCTAACATTATTCACTTAACATTCTGTAATGAATTCTAGTAGTAAACAGAAAATGTGATAGTAATACTTCAGTTATATATTTAAGTTTAAAATTATATATTTAATTTACAATTTAAATTTAAAAAAATTATTATTATGTGAACTGCAACATAAGTAATATTGTTTAACTTGTGAGTCATTAATAACAAACACCATTACCATGATTATTATTAATGGTAATAATACACACAAAAAAAAAAAAAAAATTATGTATATTCTAAAATCAAAAATTCTGTATAATCCTTATACTAATTACTGTAAATATTATTATTGTATGAAACTGAGACATAATAACTTTTTTTTTTTTTAAACAAAAAAAATTAAAAAAATAAAAAATAAATAAAAAATTACTACTATTATACTCAAGATAACTATTGTATATATGTATGTGTAAATATTTTAACAGTGAACAAAAATATTATTTATTTAAAAAAATTATTATAATTCAAAAATATTAATAACTCGCCAGTATTTGTCATTCACAATTGTAATGTATTATAAATATTATGTATATATATATACGTGTATATAAAACTATTGTTGTATCTAAGTATGTAATTTATCTGAGACAATAAAATGTTTAAAAAAAAAAAAAAAAAAAAAAAAAAAAAAAAAAAAAATTATTATTATTATTATTATGTATATTCTAAATTCAAAAATTCTGTATAATCCTTATTGTAAATACTATGAATATTATTATTGTATGTAACTTATACTGAGACATAATAAAATGTTAAAAAAAAAAAAAAAAAAAAAAAAAAAAAAAAAAAATTATTATTATTATTATTAAGATTACCACCCAAATTAAGATTACCACCTAAATGGCTACAAGTAACAAGAACAGAAAGAAAACTTGAAACATTTGTTTATAAAACTAGACTATTGAATGACACAAATGTACAATGGCTATATGAACAAAGAATTAACCAGTATCTAGATAAAATAAAACAAAATGAAGAAATAGAAATAGAATGGCTTAATATAAAAACGATACTAAATGTAGCAGCAAATGAAAGCTTAGGAAAGACCAAAAAATTCAATAAAAGAAAAAACTGAAGATGTGGGATGATACAATCAAAGAAATAATCAAAAAGAAAAAAGAAACCTGTCACAAATAGTTAAGCAGTAAAAGATTAGAAGACGAAATAGAATATAAAAGAATAAGAGCCATAGCTAAACTAGAAGTCAGAAAAAGACATAGAGAATCATGGAATAAATTTGTTTCTAATTTAGAACATGATTTATATAAAATAAGACCCAATGTATATAAGATTTTGAAACACCTAAATGCAGATACCAAAGAAAACATAAAATTAAACACTGAATTGAAATTAGAAGAATTTCTAAATTACTACACAGAACTGTCGACAGACAAGTATTTTAAAAAAGACAACTGGCAAACAATTAACGAAAATGAAAAGAAATAACTAAAGAAGAATTAGAAATCAGCCTGAAAGAAACAAGAAACGGAAAATCACCTGGAGAAGATAAGCTAGGTTCAGAACTACATAAATACCCAGGAACAAGATTCAAAGAAAGACGCTTATTATTTTTAAATAACATTTACTCAACTGGTATCCCCCCAATAGAATGAAAAAATGCAATTGTGATTCCTATCTTTAAAACATGTAATAGAGATGACCCTAAAAACTATAGAGGTATCAGTATACTAAATTCCTGTTACAAAATAAATATATAGCACAATCTTAAATGACAAACTAATGAAATATTCCGAAAACTTTATTATAGAAGTACAGAATGGATTTAGAAAAGGACGATCATGTATAGACCCGGCCTTTTGCCTGAAATTAATTATAGAGAAAAGAAAAGAATATAATTTAGAAACACATGTTGCATTTATTGACTTTGAAAGAGCATTTGACAAAGTTAAAAGAAACATATTATTTAACATATTAAAAGAAAGACAAATACCAAATAATATCCTGAATGCTATCACAGGTATATATGAAAATAATCAAATACAAATAAGATTAAATCACGAGCTATCATATACGAGAGAGATAAACCAAGGGGTCCGACAGGGATTTCCCCTCTCAGCAACTGTTTTTAATATCTACTTATATGAAATAATAATAAAATGGAATAAAAATTTACAACAAGGAATTAAACTTTCTGCTACAGTTAACTTAAACACTCTCCTCTTTGCCGACGACCACATAATAATTACAAATTCTGAAGATAACTTACAGAAACTATTTTAGATCTAAATGAGATATCCAAAGATTATGGTATGATAATATCAACAGAAAAATCAAAAATATGGCCTTTAATGGACAAGATCCAGCAAGAACTAAATTAAGATCTTAGAACAGGTGAATTCATTTAACTACCTAGGATGTATGATCACATATGAAAACGAAAAAGATATAAATGTAAAAATTGCAACATATTTACAAATAACAGGTGTAATTAACCTCTATATTTAAACCAAACCTAGTTCAAAAACAAACCAGGCTAAAAGTATACAATACATTAGCCCTACCGGTTAATGTATGGAAGCGAAATCTGGACAATAAAACAAAGACAAACGAAGATTAATAGTAGCTGAAATGACGTTTATGAAAAAAACTGCAACGTATACCCTATTTGATCACAAAAGAAACGAAGATATTATGAAAAAATTAACCAAGGACCAGTAATAGAAAAAATTAAAAAATATAAACATAAATGGATGGAACACGTTCAAAGAATGAAAACAGAAAGATTACCAAAACAAGCCTTAGAATACAAGCCATTAGGAGAAAGAAAACCAGGATGTCCTCTTAAACGATTCAACGATGGCTTCTAAGGCCGGAACAGGCCATGCTAGGCCTAAATCCTTGATATGCATGATGATGATGATTATTATTATTATTACCTGACACCTCCAGGGAGTCCAAAGACTCATCGAGGGAGGGCACTCACACTACATCTCTCTGTCTCCACCACTCAACCCATCAACTACAACTAACCGCAACTACTTCAACGCCATCTACCTGCGGGTTCGAATCCCGCCGTGGTGGGATTCAAACCCGCAGCCTTTTGGCTGGAGAGCGGATACGCTAACTGCTCGGCCAACCAGGCCGGCATTACATTCACTTTCCTTGATCTCTATAAAAAAGCAAAACAAGAAAAATTGTCAATTTAAAAAAAATAAACAAAGCTTACTTGAATAATTGCACAAACCTAATTTTTGTAGAAAAACAAAGCTGTGAGATATAATATTTTTCTCTCCCAGTTACCCATTTTAAATTTAAATTCAGAAATGAAAAAAATACTAATGACAAACAAAACAAAGGAAACACATTCCTTTAGTAATACTATTTAGGATCAATGCAATTATAGCTTATTAATACCTCAGTTCCAATTAGGAATACTTTTAGATTGGGTCGAAGGAAACGGGGATTAAAAAAAATAAGGAGCACATTCCACCCTCATCGCTTGAGCGACAAAGGTGGAAATTATCTCAGCAACATTTAGCTCACTCCACAAAGTTAAACATGAAGACAATATACAGGGTGGTTCAAACTTCCACGTACAAACTTTGAGGGGGAGGTAGAGAACATCAAAATCAACCATATTCACATAGGAAAGGATGAACGGAAACTCCACTGGAAGGTGCTAACAGGAAAGATACAGGAAAAGATACATGAATAACACAAGGCAGTAAGTAGTATAAAAAACTTTATTAGGCGTAACTAAATAGTTCAATAGTAGTTGGATACATAATATGGTAAACGAGGTGCATATCTGCCATCTCAGCGTTCATAAAACGATGCATGTTCTTCGGACGACGTCGAAAGCTTGAATGAAGAAGCCCCAATTGCTCACCTGGAGCGTTGGTGAACAGCGACACCTATCACTTTCGGATGGCGTTTCCGGTCATGCTTTTCTATGTGAATATGGTTGATTTTGATGTTCTTTACCTCTCCTCGAAGTTCGTACGTGGAATTTTGAACCACCCTGTATATTAGAGTAAACCATTTGACCTACAGTTCTCTAAACATAATCTTTATTACTTGCATTAAATTCCCATTCTTAACTGAATAACAATCTTTTTCTTGTCTTCGGTAATCTCTAATACACAAAATTATCACCAGGAATACTTAAACGAACCAATACAACTTTATGCTTGAGATGAAATGTTTCATCTTCAATCAGTCATTGACTGGAAGTTATGATAAACAAAGAGTAGACCATCGTTTGAGACCTTGATTTGCAAACTAGAGATTCTGTTAGAGAGGTTAGCTAAGATCATGATTCGAAAACCGGTTAACAACAGAAAAATACTCTTTCATGAATAGCATGGGTTTTTTAAAGGAATTTCATGTTTTAGAAGTCCGCATTATTATTATAATATGGTGATAAATGCATTGGATAAGGTTGAGGCATGCATAGTAGTATATTTAGTTTTGCAAAGGCCTTTAATAAACTGCCAAAAACTAGCTGGTAATTAAATTGGAACGAATGGGACTAAACAGTATATTAGTGCGCTGGATTGGAGATTGCTATCTGATAGATAACAGAGAGTTGTCCAAGGAGGAGGAGAAGAGGAAAGTTACTAGTGGTGTACTCAAGTTTATGAAGAATGTGTCTAGATGGATGAGTTGTGTCCCTTAACATCAGCAAATCTTTGGAAGTTTATTCCACTTGGTTAGACTATAATAAATGTAGTTTAATACTTATCCAAGTGTAAGCAAACAAAGTTTGCACCTGAAGTATCTCCAGGACTGAGGCAACTCGTGGTAAAAGTGGACCAAGCTCTCATCACTCCTAGTCTTAGAATCTCCCATAATGCAAAGCACATCTCCTTGCAGATATGTGTAATGCTATGCATTAAGGGAAGGGCAACTACCCAGACTGGTTTCGACATTTATTGAGATCTCGGCAGGGGGGGAGGGGGAACAGACCCATAAATGGTAACACCAAGGTGGAAGCAATGAAGAAGTTATATTTACCTATACTAGTTGCCAAAAGGTGTCTCATCTTATTATTTTTCCACCTTAGTATCACCACCTCTGGGTCTGGCTACCACTGACGAGACCTCAATAAAGGTCACACCCAGTCTGGGTAGTGATCCTTCCTTCAATGCATAACATTATACATGTCCGCAAGGAGATGTGCTTTGCATTATGGGAGATACTAAGACTAGGAATGATGAGAGCTTGGTCCACCTTCACCACTAGTTGCTTCAGTCCTGAAGAAAACTTTATTTTCTTACACTTGGATAAAGGATTAAACTAAATTTATTATCAGCAAATCTTATTCCATTAAATTCTAAACGACTTTGTTTTCTCAGCATTTGAACTGCCACATGGTCAGAGACTAACTTTAGGGTGGCAGACAGAGTTCAGCATATGAACCGTGTATTGAGCAATCACCACTGCAATCAAACCAATACACCATAGACCAGATTCGTCGTCCCACTTGTAGCTTGAGGTCTTTAAAGAATCAGCTGGATGGACAGACCCATTATGCAGTTGTCAGTGAACAACATTGAGCCATCCAATATCGCTTAGTTTCTAATGGAGATGGCATAAACGCACAAGAAAAAGTGTTTTGAATCATTTCTATGATTATAACTCATAGAGGAGATGAATATATTTAGAAAAGACAAGTTTCTGAGAAACAATTAGCGTGCCAACTGACAAATGAACCCAAGTCGATTTGCATTGGCCATTACGACCGTATTTAAGTTTCCGATAGAAGGCTTTGTCGTGTCAAACAACAAAGATAACGAAAAATATTAATTCGGCTCAGCTGTCAGAAGAAGTGAAAATAAACCTTCATCGAGAGGTAAAAAAGAAGGGGGAATAGAAGCTGTGCCCTCGTCAAACTGGGGGAGAAATGAGACTATCACTATCATTATTCACTCTCTCTGTCAAATCACCAGCGTGTAAGTGTGGCGTTTAGGAAAATGAATGTCCGGTTTTGTCGTTTCGTGTTCGGTGTAATTTCCCGCAGGTGTGGCATAGGAACAATCGTGTTCGAGTAATGGAAAGAGGATTTAGTATGTACAAGTAAATCACGGACGCTGCAAGTTCCACAATGGACTGTTGGTTTTGGTTGTTTTCTTCTTATGTACTTACTCTCTTCCTACTTTTCTCTGTCACTTACTCTTCCTACCTGCCTATCTTATCCTTTCTTTTCTCTGTCTCTAACTTTTTCTAGCTGTTGCTTTGGTTCTGTATTTCTCTATTTATCAATTTTTCTCTCTATGTGGTTTATATTTTTTTATATTTATCTCTCTCTTTGTCTCTTGTGTGTATGTTTGTGTATGCGTGCTGCGTGGGCATGTGTGTTATTTGAGAGCACAAAGCTGGACATACTGGATTTTATTTAAATTTGCAATCTCCAAATTTGAAGTCTCAAACGTCACCAATCACAAATATATGTGATTGACGATGAAATGTTTTCTATCCATCAATGTCAGCGACGTGTTTCCATGAGTTATCATTGGAATCTGCTCTCAAAAATAGGCTTTTTTGTTAGCCTGAGGTGAAGATACGACACTCCATTTATCGTTGGTTTCTTAGCACATCGACACCTTTTCTCATCAATCTTTATAACAAGGGGAGATTCGCAAATATTTGGGTTTGTTGACAGTGACAAGCAAAAAATAAGTTTCTATTAGTTGGCGCTAAATAAGACGGATGAGCACGTTTGATCTACAGAAAAGAAATGCTGTGACTTCCTTGGCTGTGGACTCAGTGTTTATCTTCGTCAAGCGACAACAATGATTCACTTTATCTGCCAAGCTACTAGTGGTATATAAACCACCTCAGAAAAGAAAGATTCTGTGCTGACAAATTAATCAGAATTAATAATCAATAATCCCAAATTTCTAAAAGGCATTAATATTTAGAACATCGTCCGTAATTAAAATAGGAAAAAATAATAATTCAACAATGCAAAACTGCACTAAAATTAGCATTCTTTGTTTATTTTGCGTTACCATGGAAAACGATGCTGACGTTTTCAACATAATCAGAATAAGTTGCGTAATAATTGCATTACTCAGTTATAGCATATGATTTAAACTGAGGCAAGGTCTACTGCCTTGCCTCAGTTTTTTAAAAAAAATAATACTATTAGATTCGTTGATATTCTTTCGCTTTAATTTTAAAATTGGATCCATCTCCGAAGCTTCAAAATTAGTTCCGACTATGGATGATCTATTCGTATGCATATTTATGAGCATACAGTAACAGAGCCGCTTTATTATGAACATATAGTAGGTATTTGCATGTAGTTGCTGATCTTCAGTGTGGCGTACAAATGTCATATTTCTTTACGACAATCTCCTCAGTTCAAACGACACACGTCAAGAGCCCATTTCCTGAGAGGTTTGATGAATGACTTCGTAGGGTAACTAAAACAAATCGCATTGGAGCATCACCTACTGATTATAAAATACGTGGCATATTTTTACGCTCTATCAATCTCAGAAAGGAGGTGGGAAAAAGCGCTGTGGGAGATTGGGAAGTATCACTCTTTTTCCCACCTTTCTGTTAATACGTTTACGATTGGTTCTCTTCCACATCTATATTCCGTTCTGTTCATAGATACTATTAAGCTCCATGAATACGTTTCTTACTCTCGCCATTCACCTTTCTTTTTTGTTCTATTTCTCTCTTTCTTCCCTGTTGCGATCTTTATTGTCATCTCTCTTTTTACCTTTTGATCTTTTTCTTTCAACATTCCTGTCTTTGTTTTTACTGTGGAAATTCTCTCTCTCTGTGTTTTCTAACTTCTCTTTATTCTTACTATATTTTAAAGTTTCTTCCGTCTCATCTGTGTCTGTTTCTTTTTTTATAAGATCTTCCGACATTTCACAAGCAAGGATCAAATTATAAATTCTCGATATAAACTTCAATCCAAAATTTTCCAGCGAAATAAAAAGCTTCTATGAAATCTCCAGTTTATTTTCATTCTTTATTGATCAACATATTCTCCCTCCCTCCCTCTGTTTTATAATTACATTTTCCTCACCATATTACAAGTTCTTCAAAACCATTATAAAAAAAACTCTTCAGGTTGTTTTTGTAATCCTCTTCTCATTTTTGCTATCTCTTCTCCATTTTCAAAATACCCTTGATCAAGATGTGCCTTCAATTTACAAAATAACAAGAAATTTCTTAAGGTGTTATCATTTAATCAATCCTAGTTCTTCTATTAAGCAGTAATTCGTCTTCAACATGACTATAGGTGTGAAGGGAAAAAATAAAATAAAACAATTTCTCCGTAACCCCAAGCAAAATTAGGGATCACGGAGTGATAATACACAAATCGACAAGAATTGAAAAAATGGTCATTTATATACTTTTGCGATGAAAGAAGATGGCCGTTGACTAAGAACCAATGAGGGATAGGAGATGCGGGAAGCAAGGGTGGCATCAATGAGTAACAGGTGGTGGTCACATAGATGGACTATGAAGTCAACCTTGATTCTACCAATCTTTTATAAAGTACTGGTGACTTCGATTCTCCTATGAAGGTTCGAAAAATAATCGCTAGAGGCGTGGGCATCAATTTATGCTACCCCTGCTTCCCTTTCGTTTATTTCACAACAAAGCAAATATTATAATAATTTCCGGAATATTACAGTGATATTTTTATATCTCTTTTATGTCTCACAGTTTTCTCGCGCTTATTTTAATAATAACCGCAAATGTAACATCGGTGTAGGGTCGACATCAATGGTAGAATAGATTGAAAAGTGCGTTAGATTAGATCGGCTACTTGTAGATAATTCTCATTTTCTTTAAGCAGCTGCATTATTACATTACATTACATAACCTGACGTATTTCTGAGTACTGTTGTTTTGCTCTCTATCTACGCATCCTCCTGTTTCTGCAGTCAGAAGTAAACATTTCTGAAAGGATAAATGCCAAAAAACGTTTAACTTAGAGTGAGAAGTTTTTTTATAAAACATTACGGAGATCGATTTTGGTATTATTTTCCCGTTACTCAAGCTTTCAGGATCGCCGTTTTGAAGGTGAATACAGCATTTGTACAGCACATTTGACAAGTGCACACAAACGTGCGTGTTTGTGTACTGAGGATGAATACAGCGAAGAAATAAGTTTGTTGTTTCATTTCTCTTCTTTAAAGGGATAAACTGTATGCATAAAGTATATAAGACTATGGAGTCGCCTCTGCTATTGCTTTATGGGAGACTTTGACTTCATTCCCGTCAAAGACATTCGGAAAAGTGAGCCACGAGTTAAGCGTATGTCTATAAATACGAGATAAATAAATAAATATAGTCTAAAAATAGTAGCAAAAGAAGAATAAATGCACACAAAATGTTTGTAAATTTTCACTGGTTATCGTCTGTTTTTGTTTTACAATTTGCAATCTAGAACCTTCATTCTAAATCCGCATCTTCCTTTCACAGGCTACAATTTGGAATGTGTTTACAAGTTATGATCATCTTCTGCAATCTAGAATACGGCGTTTGAAATCTACATTCCAGTTGTAAAGTAGGAGATATAATTTATAAACCAAGATATGTAATTGTCAATCTAAGAGTTGCAATTTAGAATATGATATTTTGATCTATTAGTTACAATTTTGAATCTGCAATTTTTAATCTATAATTTACAATCTAGATTCCTCAATATGCTGTTTAATCTACTACATACCATTTTCAATCTACCATCTAGAAGACTCAAATTTCAATATATAAGTTAAAGCCTGAGTTACCTTGAATTCCTAGATTCTATATCTACAATCAATAATCTACATTCCACAATTTATTTCACTCTTTCTGCATTTCACTAGAATTTCACCCTTCAGCAAAAAATGTCATTCTAAAATTATGCATGATACTACACTCGAACCGTCTTCAGATGGCATTGATGCCCAGGCCGCTAGCGATTATTTTTCGAATCTCTTCATAAGAGAATCGAAGTTACCACTACTTCATAAAAGATTGGTAGAATCACGGTTGACTTCACTGTTCACAGTACATCTATGGGACCACCACCTCTTACTCATTTATGCCACCCCTGCTTCCCGCATTTCCTATCCCTCATTGGTTCTTAGTCAAAGTGGCCATCTTCTTTCATCGCAGAAGTATATAAATGACCAACTTTTCAATTCTTGTCGATTTGTGTATTATCACTCCGTGATCCCTAATTTTGTTTGGGGTCACGGAGAAATAGTATTTTATTTATTTTTTTTAATTTATTTATTATTTTATTTATTTTTCTTCATACTTATCGTCATTTTGAAGAATTATCTTAGGTACAGTGTGAAGAAAATGATAACCTTCCTTCGATACTCACTATAGATGCTGTGATTTATACTGAGTAGTGTTGAGAGCTAGAATTTATACTGAGTAGTGTTGAGAGCTAGAACTTATACTGAGTAGTGTTCAGAGCTAGAATTTATACTGAGTAGTGTTGAGAATCAGAATTTATACTGAGTCTAAGGCTTCATATATTTTCCTTCTAACTCGACTCACGTTTTCGTTACTTTCATTAGGATATCTGTTCATAGTGTATCATAGTGTAGATCAGATTACAACCTTTCACATGTCTTCAACCAGTGATAAGATGTAAACTTATTGGACGTAGTACGGATTTTTATAACACTTATTTGTTCTTTTCTTAATCCGAAAATTTTGCTGTGCGAAAAAACACGTTGCTTTTGAAATCACATCAGGTTTCACACCAGTCTTGAAGAAATCCAGCTTCTACCTGAAGACAACTACAAACATTCATAACCACGTTGGAATTCCACCCTGCAGTAATTCGAGAACGGGTATTTAAAACGCTCCCCAAAACCAACCCAGCAAAGTAATTAATCGCTTAGAAGAAAAAAAAAGCACGATACCAAGAAAGAAAGGGGATTTCACGTTCTTGGAGAATGTGGAAGTAATGATGGAACATAAGGAGAAATCGGGAAGTTTATTGCTTTTCAAGATATAAGATGAAGTCCGTTTTGAGTTTCAGGAGTTGATTTTTAGCCTCAATAAATACCATCCTTTAATGGGATGAGGACAATCAATTGGAGGATTGATTGTTTGAGTTAAATTGTATCCGTTTTGCGAATATAGTCATTTGAGGCTAACTATGCATATACTACTGATAATTACAACTTGTAGTATATAGTGCGATGGAGGCGTTACTTACTAAAATACTCTAAACGTTGGTATTGAAAAAATTAGCTACAAATTCCGAAATCATTCCTCCTCATAGCGTTGGAACATCTTGAAATATTAAAATGACCTTGCATTTGGCGTCGGAGTGATTTTCCTGGCATCAGTAAGTTATCTATGGTAATTTTCAGCTCAGGAAATAGCGATTTTTCCAGACACTTTTATTAACAAAAAGAATGGACTCCTGTCCTGTGTTCCATCACACATAGATGTTTCAGAGGTCGATTTCTGCGGAATACGATTTCCATGGAAACTCCTTACACACATCTGTGATCATAGATAATGACATTTCGATCTTTCGAATTACCATTACCTTCGGTATAGATACTGAATTTTATTTAAGCAAAATGGCAGCATTCTGATGCCCCTGTTGGATCCTACATACTACTCCGATGTATATTCTAGCTGTTGACTGACTCCACATTCAAACACAAAGAAAATTTATTTTTAACTGCGTCACTCTATGTTCTAATTTGCATAAGCAACGTCGTGAAATCAACCATCAGCTAGCACAATATTGTTATCAACTTAATTCAGGCCGAAATTCTCCTTATTAGATATGTAGGGTTCCCACTAAAATTCGAACTATTTTAATGAGTGGTGCAATGAAAGAAATTAGGCAAACACAAGATTCAACTCAAAAATATTATTTAATAATTTAACACATAAATTTACATTAAAACAAGAATTTCTAGTAGAGATAATACAATTTAAGAATGAATGAGTTCTCTTTGAGACATTAGTAATTCACTCAACTGAGTAAATCAGTTACGATTAGAATTTAAGCATATAAATTCCACTCTTCTTATCATCAAGATTCCAAATACAATTTTCACTCTAAACAAAGCTGTCGTTCAATGTACTTTAACTATTGATTCAGTTTAACTATTCAGAACAATCACAAAGTACAAGTCGCCAGTCATTCATTTATAAACTTCAAAGCTTTATCAATCTAATACAATAGTCCTCAGAAAATTCAGCCTGAAATTTACATTGCGTTTTCACGTAACAGGCTTCACTATATCACACATTCAATCTTGAATTATTAATTCACAGATACCGCATATATTACGTTTACGAGGAAATGTTTCACTGTATCACACATTCAATCTCGAATTGTTAATTTCAGCAATATGAACTATATCATGTTCTCCAGAAACAAGCTTCGCTGCTTCACACGGGGCATAGAAAAAATATCCTTACCAGTATAGCTTCCTCATTATGGAGAATCCTAGAAACTTTCCTTGGTTCTTGAATACTTTCACTTTGAGAACACACAAATATTACAGAATCCTGGGTTTCAGTAACTGATTAGTTAATTCGGGAGAATTTATCTTCTTACTCGTAATTGCCTAACCATCAACATTTCTTACTCATTCTTATTATCCTTTCGTCCAACGCTATCCTTCTGCGAGGCGATAGGAATTTATAAAAGAATAAGAGCTCGAAGAAAGATAAGTCAAAATACAGAGCTGTTCCCAGTCCTTCCTACTCCGTTCAGCCCCAGGATATTTCTCCTTCTTTTGCGTGTCACCCTTTTCTATATACCACTCATGACATCCTACTCTCCTTTCCAGCCAAAATCTGGTTCTAACTGGTTTTGTTGAACCGGACTGGCTTCTTGCATACTGTACGGTAACTCACGATAAGGCACGCGCTGCCTAAAAATAACATAATTTCTCACAACAACCAATCAAGTCTTATTTTGAAGAATTACTTGGAATATTAGATTTTACTAATAGCATAATCAGATTGCATATTTTACAGTATTTATCTGTGCTTTAGTAATATTAATTTCATAATATACAAGCGATATTTAATACATAGTTTTTACAACTGTACTTCATATCAAAATAATAAATGAACAAATAAATATTAATAAACATAACTTAAAAGAAATCATATGAATAGTATACTATTAACAAGAGATTATTAGTCTGATGAGCAAAATTGGCTTAGGGAATGGCTGATTATGTTGGACTCTGAATGAAGTATTAATAATTTCCAATTCTCCTCATTCGGAATCCAACACCCCCTACAGAGCTGTCAGCAGATGCAAATGAGCTCACGCGAACATGAGCCAACACGGATATTCCACTTTCTAAACTTTGAAAACGCACGTGAAATACGAAGCCTTTTTTTCTCTTTTCAAGCTTAGTTTAATTACCAGACAACTGCTGTGTCCTATCTGGTATCTCCTTGTTTCGTTCCAATCGATAGGGATTAATCAATTTGTGAATGATGGAAATTGTTTCAAACTTGGAAGTCCTCTTTACAACACCTGTATTACCTTGTTTTTCTCATTTCTTTTGAAAGTGAGTCTCTTACCTTTCTTACCATTTGATACACTCGCTTTATGATAATTCAATTTTGAAATGTTCTGAACCAGCAATAATACCTTTGTAAAAGTCAGTAGTTTTTATTGCGTTTTGCGTAACTAAACATCGGTTTTAGCATAAGTGGGTTGTTACTTAGATCTGTCGTCCATGGGTGAAATTCTGACGTCATTAATTTTTAAAGATTTCCGTAAAAAACACTGTAATGAAAAGCATGTGAGATGCTTGATTTTTTTTGTCTGATCAGTATACATTAATACTGTTTGAAGAAAGTTCTGGTAAAATATCCTTATTGTTGGGAATACGGTGGCATGGTGCTAAATGCAAACAGTACAAGAAGTCCTTTATCAATGACTACCTTTATCAATGACCTTCGTAGCGTCCATATATCGGGAAGAATACTCGGCAAGTCAGCGCGCACACACACACACACACACACACACACACACACACACACACACACACTCCTTTCCCCACAACATATTAATGCACCGCTAACTTTGTGAGAACTTCAGTTAAGATATCTGTTATTTCATCGCCTTTGTCACGCATGACTGCATGACTAATCCAACATTTCCGTATTTCAGTTTCAATATTCCAGTTTTTCTGTTCGATCTTACATAATTCACTGCGCGTGGGCCTTGCCTTTAACAAACACCGACAGCAGAAATTGCATTTCAGACATCGAGGGAGTTGTTCTCACGCACAGATAGCTTACAAGGGCTAATTTTGGCAGTTAGTTCGGGACCAGCAGTGAGGAGAAGTGAAAACAGAGCCATCAATGCCTATAAACTGTTTGATATAGCGTTTTGGCAAAGAAAACAAATAATCACAGTGAACAGTCAAGAGAGGGAAGGAGAGAAAGTGTGTGTGTGTGTGTGTGTGTGTGTGTGTGAGAGAGAGAGAGAGAGAACCAACGCTTTAGCTTACTGACAGCTCAACTTAAAATTTTGCTTGCTTTGGTGCAGCCTTGTTCTGGCCGATATTGTGTGACGAACTCCGTGCTGCTTGCGCCAACATCGACGTATACTTCGTCAGAGCGTAGTGAACCTCGCAAGGAGCTACGATGTTAGTGAAAAGCAAGAGAGGTGTCTCTGAAAGAGAAAAATTGCTCCTCATCGCCTGTTGGATAAGTAGTTTATGTCTACTTAAAAAAAAAAAAAAAAAAAAAACATCCATATTTACTGACGATGGCTTAATTCTCTGTAGAATCTCGACATATTATCTTAAAATGTGACCCATTATAAGCGATAAACGTATGATTATTTTTTCCCTATACGTTTGTAATTGCATGCAGTTCATCCGGGTGTGTTTCATTAGCTATTGTTGAGGAAGTCACGTGCAGTGTAATGCAAATTTCACTTTTTGTCATAGCATGCACTCGAAGCTCGTGCGTTGTGCTTTCAACACAACTATATAAAAACTCCAACCAGTTGAAAATGACTGTTTTCAACTTTGTCTTTTGATGATGAAAATGAAAAGATGATGAAAAGCGACCCAATGGGACGCTTTTCATCATCGGCAAACACCTTCATGCTGAGAGAAGGGTTATACTTCTTAATGTTCACAATGTTTCGAAACATATCAGCACTTAATATACCAAGCCGCTTCCTACAAAGAGTGATATCATAATTCGTAGATTTGATGGAAGTGGATTAGTATGTACAATACCAAGGTGCAACCATGAGAAAAAAATTAAGTGTATGAAATGGCGTGTGAGGGTCCTGCTGACATCCTACTATCTATCGTAAATAAAATACAGTAACAGAAACTTACCGTTTGGGTAAGAACAGAAATAAAATTAATAAATGCAAACATTTATAATGAATAAAATAGCGCACAGAATCTAAATTTACGATTATAAAGCTATCCTTCAAACATTCCATTAAAAGAATTTTATACTACGCACTTCGCAACAACACCCTCTGGTGTTGTAGGTGGAGACTATTTTATATATTGTTTACTTTTCACTAGGTGGTACTGATGTGCGTTCAGTTTGGGTACTCGTAAGTCTGTTGTGTGAAAGACCGTACAGATTATCTTTATTTGAATAACGATCCAAGAACAGATTGCGAAACACTTAGGTATAAAGGGCAAATAAATCTCGCTAACACTAGTAAATCTCTCCATTTGTATGTATATATTAATTATATATATTTATATATATAAAGCAAAGACTGTATTAAGTATATTAAATAGCCTATGATATATTAAGAGAATGAAAACATTTTAAATTAACCAATAGAATATTACAATTAACATGAAATGTTATTTGTATTTTAGTATTATTATGAAATTATTATAACTGTGTCTTAGGTTCAAATAAGTTTTATATCACTTCCGTTTATTATTGGTCAGTACTTTATTTGAATCTAATTTCCCATACAGATGTTGGCGCAAATAGCCTTTCATATAATATGTTATTCAGTCGGAAAAATCATAAGTTGATGACTTCCTAAAATCCAATGTTTTTGAATATGAATAATGTCATTTTGATTTTCGTATAATTTTTTAAGAATTATAAATTTAATTTGTTTAATATTTTTATTTTCCCAAAACAAAATTTTAATTATAAAAGCGTTATAGATTTATATTACATTTATTATATGAATTTCTTAATTGTTTTATTAATTCATTTATAAGCATATAATATAAATAAATTATAAAAAAATCAGCTAACGTCTTTTATTCCCTTATAGGAAGTAGGAGAGGTCGATTTCGTCCTATCTAACTTTTGGAGACTGTCTAGGCAGTTCCATCTCCACTTCTAGGCAATCAGAGATAGCTGGCCCAAGATTATCACTAATTTTAAGATTATCACTATACGGTGAAAAGACGGCTAACAAGTATCACCATCTCGCGGTCCCTAATCCTCACACAAATTTTTAATGTCTGAAATAGTTTGAGTTTCAGTCGATTTTCTTTAGTTTCAGGACGACAAACCCGAGTTTCTGGGAGAAAAAACCGCTTGCTCATGCCAGACATCGACTACATTGGAATTGGTCAAAAAAAGCTTAGAAAAAATTCCTGTAATCGGCAACTAGAATCAAAGAATCAAACTTAGATCATTCTTCGAGTGGTCTAGCGCTGAGGATCACGTTATTTCCACTGAGCTATACAAACTCTTTAAATATATATATATATATATATATATATATATACACAAAAGGTGCGAGGGTGCACCTTTTTTGTATTATATTTTTCCCTGATGATGGTAATGTGACTTTTCCGTAATATTGGAAGTATTAATTAAATTTTAGGTAATAATATTTTAATATTAAGATTAAGATTAATAGTATTAATATTATATTTATATTTACGTTGTAATTTCCTTAAAAACTACAGTTAGGAATAGCCAACGCGTGGGCTTTACCACTAGACGAAATTAAATGTAGATGAAAGATAAAGCGAACTTAAACACTTGCTCTAGCATCCTCCTTCACGTAATTAGGAGGGTTGTAGCCTAATGTTTAGCCTTCCACGTGTTAAATCTGGGAATTAGCACATGACAAGAGAGGCCAATTGATCTTGTTTCCCTATAATCACTAATTCTCCACGAAATCTAAGGATAAGCAGTGAGCTTGATAATTGATGATTTATACAGTCCTCGGCATGTCATCTGATATTAGGACCACTTTAACAACTGGGTTAGCATCTTTCTCTTACATCAAACTCAACTCGAAAATTCTTTTAGTGCACACCGTAATTTGTAATGTATCGGAAGAACAGAAGAGCATTCTGTCTGTTCTTCATCCGATGCGCTACCAGGCGAGAGTGGTGTATCACTTAACCAAGCGAGAAAAAGAGGTGGGAGGAAAGGGGAGGACTAATGATACTTTCTCCACCCCCCTCGTCTTCCATAATCTTCGCTCACTTCGTGGGTAGGTATAATCCTTTCAGCTCAGAACGAAGGTGATATAATAATAACTTCTCTCCTTTCCAACGCATAGAGGCTTAGAATCGTCATGGAATTATTTGATAGATGATGCAGGAAGAATGCTATTTTGGTCACGTGATCATGGGAAAAAAGATTCCGTCAATGTGTAGTTGCCTATCTGAGCGATTCATAATATGATTAATCGGATTATGAATAATAATCGGAAAATGATTATAAATTATTCAAAAAAACATGCAAGTGCAAAATGTGGAAAATGTTAATATATATATATATATATATATATATATATATATATATATATATATATATATATTATATAAAAGTTTTAATGACTATTACCGAGAGAAAAGATGACAAGATATATTTGAACAAGATACTACTAGTTTACTAGTTTCGTTACATGAACATCCTCAGGTATCACAATTAAAGAAGTATATAAAAAATTACAGAGACTTAAAATTGTACTAACAGAACAAGTATAAAAACCAGTAGCGTGTTTGGAAAAAACGCAAGTATGAGTTTGGATTTCTACGTTTGGATGAACACCGTAGAGATATCTCCTATAACAGGACTAGAGCTAGCGCTCTCTCTAGCCACGTTCTCTTTTCAGCTAACTCAGACGAAGGCCGCCAGCACATTGTAAACTGGACTCAAACTGCTAACATCCATGTGTGCTACGATGAACTCGAAAGAAAGATTGTTGAATCTAGGGAAATTTCTCTAGATTCCTCTCATATCAACAACAGCCTGAGTTACAATCTCTCTGACGCACACGTTGTTTCTGTTCAGTACTGGCGCACTCGCGACAGCGCGTAGTATTCGTTTGTTTGGAACTCATACTTGCATTTTTTTCAAACACGCTACTGTTTTTTATACTTGTTCTGTTAGTACAATTTTAAGTCTCTGTAATTTTTTTATATACTTCTTTAATTGTGATACCTGAGGATGTTCATGTAACGAAACTAGTAAACTAGTAGTATCTTGTTTAAATATATCTTGTCATCTTTTCTCTCGGTAATAGTCATTAAACCTTTTTTATAATATTCCAACCGAGTAAAAATGAATTTTGAAAAAAAAAAATATATATATATATACAGGGTGTTCGGGATAAATTTGACAGTTTCGTAAGGAAAAAGAAAATCTTCTTTGTATCTATTAAATTTAATGAATTGACAAAACAACATTACAGGCAGAGTTAATTACAATACTATCAACAAGATTTACTCAAAATAACCACCATTAGCATCGATCACAGCTTCAATTCTGCTTCGGAACCTCGAACAAGCTGATGCTACAGTCTCCCTGGGAAGGGCCGCAAAAACTGTTTTAATTTTATCCATTAACTGGGCTTTTGTATTACTGGAAGTGCGATTGGTGTCTTTTTCAACTGCGCCCCATACAAAATAATCCATGGGGTTAAGGTCTGGGGAGTTTGGAGGCCAAACATTTGGACTGGTGAAGTCGTAGAAATTTTCAGACAACCATTTTTGACTTTTCCCAGAGGTGTGGCAAGGGGCCGAATCCTGCTGCCATACATACGGCCTACCATTGCCTACCCTTGTTATCCAGGGCTTGACTACAGTTAGCAACTCCACGAACAAAGCCCGAATTCCAATGCCAGGGTTCTTCAACACCTGTTCCTGCAGATTTGCGAGGAATTCTGGTACGAACGCAATCAGATCGTCTGCTAGGGATCTTTCTTCTTGCTACATCCTCGTAGTCACCATTGCAAGTCTCTAGTTCATGCCTGATTGTTTTTACTGTATTCAGGGAGCATTGGGCAGCAGTCGTAATATCCTTATTTTGATGGCGGGCACGAATCATCATGATACAAGTTATTCTCTTCCATGATTCAGGTGGGTTCCAGCTATCCATCCTTTCTGACATCTTGTATATGAATGAAGAAGGGTCCAAACTTTTAAATGAAGAGAAGTGTGTGTTAATACATGTAACTTACGGAAAAATATAATTAATTATAAATATGTCAAATTTATCCCGAACACCCTGTATATATATATCAACATTATTATCAACGATTATCAACAATGAAGACACACGCTGGCAAGTGCCACGATGTTTACAAAAATAGTGCATCCTTGATTGCTTTAGGCACAATTCTATCTAAACGACCAACTAACAAAATAGATAGTTCACCTGTTTTGTAGGAAGAAAAATCTGAGTTCCCAGTAGGAGAAAACTCTAGCTTTGCATGACATTGGCTAATTCACCTTCCAGCGGGGAAAAAAAGAAAAGAAAAGGAATCAGTACCCATGAATGTATGGGTGAGAGATTGTTTTATCGTACTCGTTTGCCAGCCAACAGACTGAGGATTAAATCAAGATGCTGAAAAAAAAAAAAAAAAAAAGAGATTTTAAGTATGGTCTTATCTAATCTGTTCCTAGCGCCTTCCTACACCAGTAAATATGCTGTTGTTATAAACCAGCAGCACATTCAGTACTGTTATAAACCAATAGAAGCTATCTCAGAAAAAAAATAAAATACAAAAAGATACGAAATTAGTAAAGTAACAAAACATCTTGAGCCAACTCACACTAATAATTTACCACAGGTTTACAACCATCGTGGGAGGGAGTCTTGTCCATAAAAATTTCATGGAGAGAATTCACATACAAAAAAGTCCAAAGGCACTGAAAGGGAGAAAGAGGAAGAAGTACGAAGAATAAAGTACTTTCTGTTTTCACCCTTGTATGAGAATGAATAACTCCCTTTCAGTTAAATAACCCTTATAAAGACTCTTCACAGTACATATGGGATTGAAACCAAGCTTTTTCCGATAGAAGATTAAATGCTACAAGAACTTTACAACTTCTTGCGGAGGCATGGTATAGAAAAAGCAGAAGAGGAAAAGGTTAAGAGAGAGAGAGGGGAGAAAAGGAATAATGAATGAAATAAATTATTGTAAACAAAGGGATGGAGTAAGAAAAAAATAATAATTTATAGCAAGAAAAACAATATACACCCTCTGTCCAAAGAGAAACACAACTTTTCGAAAATAGAAGAGACTAGTGGCGCCACCTATTGTATCTTTTTGTTGACGAAAGTGGCAACCTTTATTAGTGTTGTGTCAACTGTTTATGACATTTGTTTCATTAGAAGCCAAGTTATAGTGCCAAGAGTGACAGTGTGTTTTGACGAAGGATCCGAAAATGAGTTTCAAACAAAGAGTTGCGATTGACTTTTGTGTTAAACTTGGTAAGAGTTTTACCGAAACGCATCAAATGCATGCTTCAAAAAGCATACGGGTGATGACTGCTTATCCCGTACTCAAGTTTACGAGTGGTGTAAGCGATTTTAAAGTGGTCGTGAGACGCTTGAGGACGACAAAAAGCCGGGCCGTCCACAAATTGGACTGAGTGAAGTTCACATCCAAAAAGTGCGTGATTTCATCAAAGAAAACCCGAAATCATCCGTGAGATTGATTGAAGATGAACTGCAACTTAATATCAACTGTGGACAACATTTTAACCGAAAGTTTGGGTTAAAATTGAATTCACGATTGTTTCCCACAAGTTGACCGACGACCATAAAATGTACCGAATTGAGTACTGCAAGGATCTCTTTAAAACCTCTCGTAAAGACTCAAACTTCCTTGAAACGATCGTTACTGGTGATGACACGTGGTGTTTTGAGTATGAGTCCGAAACAAAGCGCTAGAGTGCTGAGTGGAGACCACCAGAAAAGGGGTATCCGAAAAAAAAAATCGCATGGAGAAGTCAAAAGTAAAGACAATGCTGATTATTTCTACGATTCCTCATTATCCACAAAGAATTCGTTCCTCCTGGCCAAACGGTCAATGGTGAGTTTTATCTGGAAGCTTTGAAGCGATTGATAGCGAGAATTCGTCGCGTACGGCATGAATATCGTGACGACTGACCGTTCGTCAAAACACACTGTAACTCTTGGCACTATAACTCGGCTTGTAATGAAACAAATGTTATAAACAGTTGACACACACTAATGAAGATTGCCGCTTTCGACAACAAAAAGATACAACAGGTGGCGCCACTAGTTTGTTCTGTTTTTGAAAAGTTCGGTTTCTTTTTGGACAGCGGGAGTATAGACAGAAGCTTGAAAATCAGAGGATAGCATCAAAGACAGATAAGCATAAAGAAGGAAGATTGAAAGAGAGAGAGAGAGAGAGAGAGAATTGGATGAAAAGGTCCCTGTGCAAGTGGAATGTAAAGACGAAAACATATAAGTGATAATCAAAGATACCCTAATAATTTAACATTCACAATTTACTTTTTTGGTGTGTACAAAATACCATTTTTCAGCATTTCCTACTATCCGACTAAAGTGGAATTCCTGCTTTACTTTTCCGATAATTTTGTGTTTCGTTTTAGAGACATCCTTCTTTGATTTGTTAATAAAAGAGAATGCGCTTGATTCTACTGCACAATTGTCGTAGGAACATCTTTGATGAGCCCAATAGCATTCAAAGGGGAAAAAACGAAGCTTGCAGCCGATTTCTTTATACTGCTTAAATTATATAGATTGTCTGAATCATTTTGTCACTCTCCCCAAACATAATCAATCCCATACTTTAAAACTGGTTTCAGGAATTCTACTGAATCGTTGAAACTTCCAGATTAAAATTGGTTAGAGAACGAGAAAGTATTGAAGCTATTCTGGTTCAAAGAAAGTGCAAAAACATTTTCTAATATAGAACTGTTATCAATTTTCATTTATGGTGTATCTAAATTGCATTCAACTTAAATGATTTTGAATCAGAAAAACGAATTGTATTTCTTTTCTCATAAAGGATTTTTTATAAAATCGTTTCTAAATTAAAATTCTTTAACATTGAGATCCATAGAGCGTAAACATTTTAAATATTTATGATTTTAAATATTTAAATTCAAAAAAATTTTTAATTTAATTTAAAATTTAATTCAAAAACTTTTAGCATTTTAAATATTTAAATATTTATAAATACATATAAATAATTAAAATTTTAAATAAATAAATACTTAAAAGTTTTAAATTTTTAATTATTAAAACTGACTTATGACTGTAGACATATAAATATATATCAGAAAATGTTACATTTTAAACATTTATAGCCATTAAAATCAAGTTATGCCTGTAAATAACTAGTATAGAAGCAGCGCCACCTATCAGAATATCTTTCAATGAAAGAAACACTGTTTATGGCATTAAACAATCACAGGCGAAAATAGTTTCTGCATACAAATATACCGATAATATGTTGATTGCGTATGGAAAGCAGGAAAATCCTAATGTTCGATTTGAAAACAATATACTTTAGGAAATACAGATGACGAATTTAAAATGCCGAACATATATCTTCATTATATAATGCCAAATTGTGTATTTGTATCCAGATTTTCTTAGCTGTCTTCTGTATGGAAATCTGTATAAAATTTGTTATGTAATAAAATTTGTTAGACAGTTTTGTGTTGTCTTACCTGCAAATGAAAACTTTCTAAATTTCAGTTTAAATGCAACCCTTGAAGAAAGGCCTAAATCAATGCAGACTTTGTGCAAAATGTATTTATTAATCAAAGGCATTGCATTAATTGACCGATTTTCAGAACCCAATAAGTTTTTCAGAGGTGAAACTTCCTTGTGTCCTTGGGATACATGTAATTACGTGTACTATATTTTTGGAATTATGTACTTGGAATTACTTGGAAGAAAAACACGTGAGTCCGAATCCTAGAATTGTTACAATAGTTTATACTAATGTTAGGTAGCTAGTCTCATAGATTTTACACAGTTTTTCCTTTTGCAAAGCAGACAAACCTTCCTGCGGATGTATCTCGTAATTATCTTCTTCTTCTTCTTCTTCCTTTACGTCTTAGGCCTAGTGGTCTGTTACGATTAGAAACTGGAAATCCCACTGAATAGTTCGGTCAATCCTTATTCCCGGAGTGTCCTATGTCTGTAGATGCGTTATTCGATATTTTTATTATTCATTATAGAAAACAATTCCTATTTAATTTTGCTATCTACAGTGCAACTAGAGTGCACTGTAGTGCAACAGTAGGCCTAAATTAAGACATAACTTAAAATAACGTATAAACGTTTATGAGACACCTGCGGTTGCATTTCTTTGCACGATTTCCTTATTTTAGGTTCAATTGATGATACGTTGATGAGAAAGATCAAATATTCGACAATATGCATCATATGACATCATTTAAAATATAACATTTAACAGTCAGTCCATAGCTTGTTTAATATTTAGTTTGTGAAACAGTACAAATAGGCAGAAAAAAAACTGTTGTATTTGTAGAAATATTTCACAGACCATATCGAAACAATACTGAATAGCAATGAAGGGGATACAAATCCTTTGATGTTCCTAGTTCGTAGAGATTCGCTTACTGGCAGATAAACATCAAAGGATTTATATCCTCTTCATTATTATTAAGGTTGCCAGAAAAATAGCCTTTTGGCTTTTATTCTATGTTATAATATATAGGCACACCTTTAAGGCATTCGTATAGTAAAGGTATGTAAGTTCTTTTCACTTAAACCTTATTATCTGATGCGTGATTGATTCATTCAATCCAATACCCTTGGAGGGTAATGGATAGCAATACTGTAGCCAATGAAGTTCTAATTGAGGCTCGGCCATGGCTGTTACCCTCCTGTCATGATCAGAGCTTTAATTGCTCAATAACACCTTATCCCTACACTGTCCTCTACAGATAACGGGGAAGATGAAAAGTATTCTTGCTTCGTCCCTTTAAGCCAGTCCTTATAAGGACCTTGTTATCTTCCAGGTCTGCCTACTCACTGATGAGACCTCAAAAAAGATTGAAACCGGTCTGGGTAGTGACCTCTCCTCATAATGTAATTACAGTATTACATCCCCAAGGGGCTGTGTTTTTACATTACGAGAAAATATCAAGGATAGTGAGGGAGCTTGCTCCACCTTTGATACGAGTTGCCTTGGTGTTGTACTACCAAGTGGTTACTTACACTTGGATTTGCCGATAGTTTTTCGGTATGAAACTTATAGACCTTAGTCCTAGTTCTTAGAGTTTCGCTTACTGGCAGATAAACATCAAATGATTTGTATCCCCTTCATTATTATTAAAGTTGCCAGAAAAATAGCCTTTTGGCTTTTATTCTATGTTATAATACTGAATAGCTTTCATTAAACGCATCAATAATTGTTTCTATGGTAACTGCATAAATAAAAATGAAAAGTAACAAGACAACATCTGGAGGACTAAAACAAATAATTTCTTTTAACAAACGACAACAACAATCACTGCTACTCATCACAAGCCAGTGGCCTATTGATAATTAATGAACATTTTGCCCACACGACACCAACCTTAAAAAAAAAAAAGAGAATATTGCTACCAACGTTGTTTAAAATGAATTTTCCCAGCAAATCGTATCCAACGTTGTACATTTAACAAGTTTGTACTGTTGCTAATGCAGAAACGGGAATAATTGACTCTTAATACAAGACGGTGAATAAATGACAGCCATTTTTTCAGCTTTAAGAGAATAATTAGGAAAATGAGTGCAGGATTTCTTCTGATATAAAAAAAAAATGCAAAAGTTGCCAACTCAGTAAACTCTGCGCAACTTTAGAAATTCGCTCATGCATCAGAAAGGTAACGTAGGCTCATCTAAATGCAAATAATGAGGATTGATTGGATACTGCAAAGATCGCAAAGGTAGACAATGTATGTTGGAAAACGGAGCAGTCTTTCCCAAAATTTGAGATGCAAATAAACAGAAGTATAACAAGATTTTCTCTTTCACGAAATACATTCTAACTTTTGAAGTATTCGGAAAGGCGGGCCTGATGACATAGAAAGAAACAAAATCAAAAATTAACTATCATATTTTATTCGATTAAATTTATTTTTCTATCTTGATTTGCATCTTATAATATTATTCATACAATTGGATGTATGTAAATTATAATAATTGGATATTTTAAATTAAACATCCATCGATTTTTATACAGTTTAATTTAGACTACGAGCTCAGGTGATATAGAACACCACTTCGGTTGGAAAGACCTGAGTTGGAATCTCATCTATCACGTGAGGATGATTTATTAGATTTTTTTAATCAAATACTACGAAGGTGAAAGTTTTTCGCCCTAAATGTCATATTTATCTTCCCTAAAATGGCAAAAAGGCAGAAAATCACAGATCTGTAGTCGTAAATATTTGTGAAGGGATGCAGTAGAGTAGGCTTCATGCCAGCTGCATTAATTCGCAGTGAATCATAATCAGAAGACACCCTAAAGGATGGATGGCTTGAAGAAGAAAATTTAGAATATGATAATACACCATTTTATTTTTTATATATAGATGCAATAAATTCAGTCCTCCAACAACTCTTAGATGGATAGGAAATCGACGGTGATTAATACCTTTGGAGGGTAATGGATGGAAATGCTGTAGCCAATGAAGTTCGAACTGAGGCTCGGCCATTACTGTTACCCTCTTGCCATGATCAGAGCTTTAATAGCTCAATAACACCTTATCCTTACACTGTCCTCTACAGATAACGGGGAAGATTAAAAGCATTCTTGCTTCTCGCCTTTAAGCCAATCCTTATAACTCTTAGACCAACCTCGTGTGGTGGCCGGGATAAGATTGGTCCCCATTGTAGTCCATGCATGTCGTACGAGGGTACTGGATAAAGAAATAACTCTTAGAGGTATAATTTGTTTTACATATATAATGAAATGATTTTACGGTTTATTGAAGTTTGTGAAAGCGTTTTGTATTTGTAAATACTTTAAGAATATGTTTTTATTATTATTTTTTTTTCTTTCGTTTGTTTGACTGAAGGCTTTTTTTACATAATCGAATAATACTACATTAACCTAGATTCCATTTCTTTTTATTATTAAACATTTAAATAAATCTGTTTATGTAAATGTTCAATAATTATTCTGTAGAAGGAAATACGATCAATTCATACTGGGTTGTCCAGCTGAATAAAATTCCATTTAAGTTGTAAAGTTCTTTGTTTCGTTACGAGCTTTGAATTAAGGATGGGGGGCATGGAGTCGCCCTTCTGATGAAATAAGGATGTGCCCTTAATGTATAAAAAAATTAAATGAATAAAAGCCAAAATATAAAACAAAATTTAAAAATCATAAATTCACTTCATACGTGAATTTGTTAACCGCGATATCTTTGGAAAAAACGAAATAATGTTATTATTATATTTATTATATCTCCATAAAATCAAAAGGTTCATCGCAGGAGACCCACTAACAAAACCATCTGGTCAGAACACCCTTAAAAAGTTACATTTATGTTAATCTTATAGAATCCCTTCAGTAATTTATGAGTTTTTATCATGTAATCTCTCTTCCGCATCTTAAGTAAACTCCATAATCCACACACCTTCATTCCATCCTCATAGGGGGCATTTCACAGACTTGTCACTAAATTGGTCAATCGTCTCTGAATCCTCTCTACCACCTTTTGATCTTGAAGAAACCTAGGAACACACACAGACGAAATCTGTACATGCCAAGTAGTCAAGATGCGGCAATTATATCCTTATAAAGAGATATAAACTCCCTTTTTTGACTTGTCGAGGCGTTCTTCAACATCCAATCATTACATGATTGGATGTCGAAGTTACTTCGAGCTATTTTTGCAACTTTTGCAATATTCTCTCTGAACTTCAAATCTCAGGCAACAATCCCCAAATCCCTTGCTAGCATCGTCAGTTTTTTTGCAATCTAGTACCATCATGATACAAAATATGTGATGTTTTCATCCAAAAGTGCATTACTTGATTTTTATCTTTCTTTAAATTCATAACCACTTTCATAAATTCATACGCTCACACTATCAATTTATTTAAACCATCCTGCAAGATATCCATATCACCTTTATCAACTGGTCTTCCCCAGTTTTGAATCAGCAGCAATAAACTGAATATCTCCCTTAAGTTTTCCGCTATACATCTATACATTAATATACGAATTAGACAATAATGTCCCTAGAACCGGAGCCTTGGGCAGTCTGCTAATCACCTTCATTCTCATAGATTCCACTCCACTATACAGTGCCTTCTGATGTTTGCCTCTCACCCCGAACACCATTCATGCTACTCATGCTACGTCTCATATTCATTCGCATTTGCTCCAACTTATATAATAGTTCCCATGCGGTAATTTGTCAAATGACTTTTGTAAAGTCCATAAGTATCATGGTGTAACCATTTCTTTTATCCAATTCCATTGTCACTTTATTATAAAATTTGAATAAATAACTAAGGCAGGACCAACCTTATATAAAGTTGTGCTGCCCGCTATAGAACGTATTCTTCCTATCCACACAATTAGATTAAAATTAGGTTAAAGATAAACCTAATTTTCCAATACTTTAACCACCACTACAGTGATACTAACTGGTCTGTAATTTGCTAACTCTCTCTCTCTCTCTTGGCAATGCCTTCATGTAATGATACTATCGTATCTTCTTAGAAACGTAGATTAAATAACTTTGTCAGAGGCACTGCAGGTTCTCTTGCACATTCTCATAGCCCACGAGCTGACATAACGTCCAGTCCCACTGATTATTCAGATTGATATTTTTCAATATGCTTAGTGCGTCCAGTTCATCTATTTCAATTTCACATCAGCACCTGCGAAGTCACCACCTGGATGATATACCCTTGCAAAGTGATCCAACAGTAACTCAACTGTTCACTTTCTTACCATCAACACTGAGTAGAGGTATCCTTCTATAATCATTCATTCTCTTAGTTGCTTTATAGTCAAAAAAACTCCTTTAGATTTATTTGGGCCTGATTAGCTGATTTTCTTAACATCACTCATAATAAGAGAGATGTTGCTAGTGGTCTTTTATTGCTCTATTATTGCTCACGAGGATGCTCATCAGCGTTTTGTTTATATTCCTTCCATAGTGATTTTTGCAGTCCCTGTTTTATTTGGCTACTCATCCATTTAATCTCTACTAGGCATATTCTCCTAACTTTTGGTTATGTAATCCTATGCTGCTTTTCTCATACGATTCAAGGGAATAATTGCAGTAATAAATGCAATTATTCCCTTGCAATTTCTTATGCCATCGCATTACTCCAAGCCACTATTTGATTTTGTCATAATCGCCAGCTTTATATTTGCAGTAAACCCTTTCTTGACTGAGAATATCGAATGTTGAGCAACCTCCAGAACAAGACTGCTGTATGGTCACATTTCCATATTGGAGGTAGAGTTGCTACTATATTATAAGATCTTCTACCTATTAAACCGAGTTTATAACATCCTATAACATACACCCTCTTTCTAAAAAGAAACTGAACTTTTCAAACATAGAAGAAACTAGTGGAGCCACCAGTTTGTTCTTTTTTTTTGTCGAAAGCGTAAACCTTCATTAGTGTTGTGTCAACTGTTTTTGACATTTGTTTCATTAGAAGCCGAGTTATATTGCCAAGAGTGACAGTGTGTTTTGACGAACGGTCGGTGGTCACGATGTTCATGCCGTACGCGACGAATTCTCGCTATCAATCACTTCAAAACTTCGATATAGAACTCCACTGACCGTTTAGACAGGCGGAACGAATTCTTTGTTGATAATGCCATGAATCGTAGAAACAAATCAGCATTGTCTTTACTTTTGACTTCTCCAAATGACTATTTTCGGATGCCCCCCTCTTCTGGTGGTCTCCACTCAGCACTCTGGCACTTTGTTTCGGGCTCATACTCAAAACGCGTTTCGTCACCAGTAACAATCGTTTGATTTTGGAATCCCCAATTCATCTTCAATCAATCTGACGGACGATTTTTGGTTTTCTTTGATGAAATTAAGCACATTTTGGATATTAACTCAGTCCGGTTTTTGGACGGCCCGGCTTTTCGTCGTCCTCAGGCGTCTCACGGCCACTTTGAAATCGCTTAAACCACTCGTAAACTTGAGTACGGGATAAGAAGTCATCACCGTATGCTTTTTGAAGCATTTGATGCGTTTCGGTAAAACTTTTACCAAGTTTATCTCTGTTTGAAACTTATTTTCCGAACGTTCGTCAAAACACATTGTCACTCTTGGCACTATAACTCGGCTTATAATGAAACAAATGTACTAAAGAGTTGACACAACACCAATGAAGTTGCCGCTTTCGACAACAAAAAAGATACAACAGGTGACGTCACTAGTTTCTTCCATTTTCGAAAACTACGGTTTCATTTTGGACAAAGGGTATATAGTGGTCGAAAAAAAAACATTCATCACTTGTTACTTATAGTTATGGATAGATCTTAATTACCCCTTAGTAACTGTGAAAATTCTATCTTGCCCTGTGTACCTTTCTCCTTCCGATCTAACTCCCCATAGTTGAAGTTTTCGTTATAATTGCTCGGCCTACATTCACTGTGTTAATATGCTAATGCATCGCATTCAAGTCTTCCTATGGACCCCCTGGTCTATAGAAGCACCCCAAAATATATTTTATCTCATTAGCCTCAGAACTGCAATCATCCTTAAATTCTATTTTTGTTGTTGATCTTCTTCTTCAGCTCACATTAATAATACTAATACTCTTGTATACATACTCGCTCTCTCTTCTCCGAAAATACAACATGCCTTATATTATATCTCTGTAACTACGTCATTCTCTGTCAACTAGGTCTCACTCGTGCCGACAAATTATGATAATAAAATGATATAACAAAATACTCGTACAAATAAAAAGGAAAGGATAATGGAAAACGTTGGTGAGAGAATTCAAATTGGCAAAAAGCTGGTAAGTTTTTTTTTTTAAATGCAGTCTCGTGCAGGACAACGCATTCTTAGTTTTTGCACACATCATCTGTCACACTATATGCACGATTCGTTCTTAATAATCCTTCTTAATTTCTTATTCTCAGTACATTAACCTATGGAACTTCCATTACGTAATTGCCAGTATTTAAATTCGGTTCAATCCCATTAAGTCGATGAGAACACCTTACGCCTCACTCGAAGAGAAGACTGCTCCTTAGAAACGACTGGCTGAGAGAAATGGTTATCACATTAATCATAATTAAGGCTCATTCAGTTACGTTTTATTATAAACAAATACTAACTCGTAGGTACATTCCCTCACTCGACATTATAAACACGTTTGCTTAATCTCGCGATATATTAGCACTTACGTTGGGTGCCCACAGTCTTTGCTACATCATTTTACAATGATCTTGTTGTTGAAGGAGGACAGTACTTAAATGAACAATGAATCATCCTCACAAAGCTATGGCTAAGTTTTTTTTCTTTAAAAAATATAGAACGTGTCCAAAGATAATTCATTTCATAAAAATAGACCGTCTTGAACTTTACCTTACTCCCAAAGAATCCAATTTGTAAACTTAATGTTAATATAGAAAAGATATGATAAATGAAAACACCACGAGTTAAAATTTTTTCCCCTCTTGGTATTTTTATTCGAAGATGAAACGGACCACACTTCGTAATTGTAAAGTATTACCCATCCTGATTCTTTCATTCATCTTTCATTTCTATATCTCTGTATAAATTATCTTATAGTTTATCTTTTGTTCATAAATGATATCTAACTTTTTTGTCAGTTTCCCTTATTAAGTTATCAGGCCAGTTTCTCTTATTTTAATGTTTCCCATTCATCTTAAATTAAGCATCAATATTATTATACGAAAAACTTCTTCTTCTTCTTCTGCAGCTTTTCATACTTAAGTAAGGTCGTTGTTTGTGGTGAGTCTCCTCCACAGCCTCCTGTCTTGGGCTGTAGCCACATCCAAGTTCTTCATCCTCAAGTCCTCCTCCATCATCTCCCTCCATCTCTTCTTTGGCCGTCCACGCTTCCTCTTCCCCTGCATATCCATCTGCATGACCTTTCTTCCCACATACTCTTCCTCCCCTCCCTCTAATCACATGACCAAACCATCTCAACCTTGCCTCCTGTATCTTTGCTCCAAAGTTCGTAACTTTCACCATCCCCCTTACATAGTCATTTCTCAGACGATCCTTTCTGGTCACACCGTACATTCACCTAAGCATTCTCATCTCCGCTACCTCCATCCTTCTGATTTTATTTTTCCTCAGGCACACAGTTTCCATAGCATACGTCATATCTGGTCTCACTACTGTCCTGTAGATTTTCCCTTTTAGATTAATCGGCACCCACTTATCGCATAGCACTCCAGCCATCTCTCCAGTTCCTCCATCCTACTTGTATCCTGCATCCCGCTTCTTTCTCAGCCTCTTTCATTGTTGAACCTAACTATCTAAAGTCACTGACCTTCCTGATGACATTTCCTTCCAGCTCCAGATCTGTCTCCTGGCTGCCATCCACTTGCAACACATATACTCTGTCTTACTTCTGCTCATCTCATATCTCTCTCTTCCACTACTTTTCTCCATCTTTCCAGTTTAGCTGCCACTTCTTCTCTTGATTCTGCACACAGTACGATGTCATCTGCATACAACATAGTCCAAGGCTCGTCTTCTCTCACCTCCTCCGTCACCACCTCTATCACAATATTAAACAGGAACAGACTTAATGCTGATCCTTGATACAAGCCAACTGTCACTGTTGGCTTGCATCAACGAAATTGCATCATTGCCTGGGGAAAACTTTCTGTCTTTCCCAGGAAGGTTCGAACTGTTGTCTTCACATTTCTGTACATCTCCTGCACCAACCTGACATATTTCTCCGGTATCTTCTTCTCCCTCAGATACCTCCAAACTTCTTGCCTTGGCACTCTATCATAAGCATTCTCCAGATTAATAAAAACCAGATGTAGCTCCCGTTGCTTCTCTCGAAACTTTTCCATCATCTGTGGTAACCCAAAGATAGCATCTGTCGTCGATCGACCAGGCACGAAACCAAATTGCTCCTTTGCAATCTCCACCTCCTTCCTCACTTTACCATCGAGAACTATCTCTAAGATTTTCATTGTGTGGGATATCAACTTTATTCCTCTGTAATTCTTATATTATGGTGAAAAACAAGTTTACTAAAAGCAATTCCGATGAACAATAAAAATAGGAAAAAAAATAATATTATTTAATGAAATCAAAGACATTTAAATTAAACTGATTATTATTTTTATTTGTTAAAACAATGGAATATCACATAAGATATTAATTGTTTCATGGTCTCACCAAAAATCATTTTGTCAATAAAATTGGAATAGTTTTTCAAATAAATCAATAAAGAATGTAAAAATGTAATTGTAAAGTAGCTCTGAAAGTATTTTAATTTCTCTCATTTTTTAATTGTTTTTGTCTTTATGAGATTGACATAAAGTTGCCTAACCAAAAGATTATTGAAGATGTTATCCACTACGCTCTTCCATTTTTAATTTTGAAAGATTTATTTAAAATATTCCTTATTAAGGAGAATAACATCGGTCATCGAGAGAAAGATTACGTTATGCAACACGTAGACGCCTTGTTAATGGAATGATCAGCTACGTCTGCATTTTGGTGCGTTTTGGAGTGATCACGTGTCGTTTCTGTTCTATTTGGTCGGTTTCTCTTTTGCAGCAGCAGTGAGAAGGGTTTGTGAAAGTGATAGTGATTTGAGGAATGCTCATTTTGGTGGGCATATTAATGTTATTAACCAGGGAGGGGTGTGGTATTGGGTTTAGTGATGGGAATGAATGCGATCATTTCCCGCCTATCACTTTTAAATTTTCTCTCTCTCTCTCTCTCTCTCTCTCTCTCTCTCTCTCTCTGTGTGTGTGTGTGTGTGTGTGTGTGTGTGTGTGTGTGTGTGTGTGTGTGTGTGTGTGTGTGTGTGTGTGTGTGTGTGTGTGTGTGTGTGTGTGTGTGTGTGTGTGTGTGTGTGTGTGTGTGTGTGTGTGTGTGTGTGTGTGTGTGTGTGTGTGTGTTAGGTACGGCATTTGCTTTCCCGTCATTTTATCCCCATATATATCGGCGTAAGAAAGGCTTTTTTCCACCATAATATAAGGACTGTGTTTAAAAGGAGCAGACAGATGCATCAATTTCCTTCTTAAATCCATCATATTTGGAAAGATACAAAACCAGCGATTTCCAATCACATCCACACTACAAATATATCTTCATATCTTTCTCGAAAAAAAACAATATCTCTTTGAAAAGGTACTCTTCGGTGTTTAAAGTATGCTTGACAGGTTATGGGGGCTCACAAAGTAGTAGCAAGGGATACAATAGTTTAAGATTGATAATTTGTCTTTCAGCTATGGGAATCAATAAACGGTTTAAGTAAAGATGCTTTTAAAGATGATGCACTAATGGACCCACAATATACCCTTTATCATGGTGATTTGGTTTCGTGGGAAGCACTGATGAAATAAATTTGAATACCACGATAAGCTAATCTGGGAGATAGCGCGAGAAAGTGAATAACAGGCTGTCAATTATTACTTTTTTTACTGAATCACGTTGCAGCGAAGATAGATTTTGACATTGAGCAGTTTTATCTTCAGGGTAAAACTTCTCAATAACTCCTAAATTTCAAAGCCAGTGTAGAAGTGGTCTCTATTAATATCCAATGAAACTTTACTTGTTGAAATTTCAAGTGAAATCCTTAGGTGTGTGACCATAATAATCATAAATCTAACTCCTCTTTTCAAAGAAAAAAAGTGCGGATAGTAACTTCCCTGCAGTACTCCGCAGTCCTGTCGGAAAGAAACATTTACCTTAAAATTTATGGGAAATATGTTACGTTCTGCAATGACCGGCCGATATCGTTCAAAATGCCTTGCAGAAGAATGACAAATAAATACAATATTAAATAGATACTAACAAATTCAAAGATATCATTAGCCTTATTTAATAAATTAGGCTAATTTTACCGTTATCAGGATAGTTGATTTTTTCCCAACAAATTGCGCTTTGTGGAAGCGTCTCGTTTTGAGCCTCAATAATAGATATATAGGAAAGATTCACGCCAATACAGATCTAGCATTATTTTTCCATCGTCTGTCTAATGGCAAGCATCACAATATTCCTAATTACCTACCGTTTGTATTTTCGATTTATCTGTTATGTGAAAATCTGATGTGAAAATTTCTCTACCGATGTTTAGCGAACACAATGAATACTCTCAAATAAAGTTATTATTTCAGACTGTGTGTGTGCGTGTTTATGTGTATGTAGAAAGGTTTAGAAGAATAATTATCCCAAAGACGGAGTGCTTCCAAGAACAATCATCACACAACTCTCCAACCAATTATGGCAGATACCAATTTGATTATAGAAGAAATTCTGTGTGATCTGATTGGAATAATTGTAGAGAGAATGTCCGAGAATATAATTTATTAATTTTTTCAAATATTCAAAAATCTTCAGTCAACTCATGGTAGGAATGCTCTGTAGGTGGAAGCCACTTTAAAGAAATGCCACAACATTTGCTGTTTTGTTGAAAACACCTAAGTTTCATTCTTGTCTAAGAGGTAAGGAACAATTACGAAAGCTTTTCGCTTTCAGGCTATAGGTGAGTTACGCAAACTTATATGGTGAGGCAGAATTTTTCCAGTTATCCAACAGAACAGACTTAATTAATAATCATGATCCATCGCCTCATAGCCTTAGTTCGTTCAGCCGTAATACCACAACTCTACCAAATAGCAGTACAAGAAAATGATTTTCTGTTAAGAATTTAAGATTTATTCAGTAAGGACATATGTTCTAAATCATAAGATAAAGCAGAGCTTCTTAAGGGATGAGAAACAAATAGAAGAAGGTCGGAACATTTTACACAGATAACAGATAATCTCATGATTTCTCAGGATATTTTCATAGGAAAAATTAAATATAAATTAAAAATCATTTTAATTTATATTTGCCATATCACATTCACGAATATATACCTTGATAATTGTATTAATTTATTAAATGTTCGATAAATCTTTCATGGGTAACATTTATATAGTAAAGGACCAATGCATAATATTGATCAAAGTGCATTGGAATTCAAATGTATCATGCATTTAGAATTTTATATTTTAAACTGCATGAAATGCTTTGATACTAAACAAGTATCCATCCATAAACTTGATCTCTACCCAAATTATTATCAGCATTTTTTATGACGTGACTGCATCAGTGGTCTATATGCTAGAAAGATTTTTGTAATTTTTACCACAACTGCCCAACTAAATTTAGAAACCGTAGTATATTTAATACTGTGAGTGAGCTAAAATTTATATAACACGGAAGAAAACTGTGCTGTCCACAGTAAAGATGCATTTTTACAAGCCAACTTAGTCCTTCAAATAGTAGAACTGAGTTCGTACTCCAGGCTAAGGAAATACTCAAAGGATATTCCACAAATATCTGTTGATTGCAACACACAGCCAGTGGGTTGGAGAGAGTACGCCTATCCAATCGTATAAGTAAACCAGTATATTACGTTAAATGTGCTAATCAGTTTAATCAACCCAGGTTAAAGATTTTAAATCTCTAAATTCTAAATCTGTAAATCATTTAAAGATTTTAAAATAGCTATAATTTGCTCTAATGCTACTGAAACATACTATAGTGTAAGTAATGTGTTTACCTTTGGTAATTTATGGCCTCCATTAAAACAATAATGAGTTGTGAATTATGGTTTGGATTCCAAAGAATAAAATGGGATATTTCTATCAAACGCAACTTCTGAGTTATTTGTTTATTCCAGAATAAATCCGAGAAATGATGCAAGTACATTTGGACAATGACAAAAGATTTAGTCGCAGTTTCAAAAACGGAAGTCAACTATTATGTGACAAAATCACTAGAGAAAATTCAGTACTTGGGATATTTAGGTGGTAAAGATAACTGTTGTGTTTTAATGCACTCACAACGTGTTTTTGAACAAACGTAGTGTTTCTATGGAGAATTCAAACACGGGAAATTTAAAGATAAACGAAAGATGCTCAGTTTAACATTGAATATCGTCATGAGGATACTTACTGCTACAAAACATTTTCATCATCTCTTTCTTTCTCTCTTACTTTTTCAATGCGTCTTTAGTAACAGCCTCCACAGAAGAAATCTTTCGAATATATTTACACAATGTTTCTGGGATCTCCGTTGTACGTTTGATTAAGAAAAATATCATGTGCGGATGGGTTTCTTTAATTTTTATTTTTGTAACGCAACTCTGTTTCTCTGTAATCAAACATAATCGTTGCCGGATCATGGTGTACCTCAGAGGTGTGGTCGACAAAGTGCGAGTTATGCAGTTCGGTGGATCTGCTTGGAAAGGAGACATTTCGAATTTTTCATGTTCTCACTGACGAGTCGGTATAGGAAAGAAATGATAAACGACACGAGCTACCACGTCAGTGAAGGCCTGGTAACTCGTTATGCAACTGTCGCATCCGTATGAATAGTCAGTTCCACAATTTTTATTATTATTATTATTATTATTATTATTAGGGAATTAAATACACTTTTCTTTCGTTTTCATGCTGCTGCCTTATATCTTAATTGTCAGAGAACTATACGGTGGTAGTGAAACGAAAAATGTTATCATGTTCGATAAAAATATATCCCCTGTTCCTGAAGCTTTCGGATGGATGACTGCCGTGCAAGATATGATAACCACATCTCGTGTTTACGGTGTGGCGTGTCCTTATAGATGAGGTTCAAAAGGATTTTGAACGCAGAGAGAACAGCATTATTTTTCTGTGCGTGTGTAGTTTGTCTGTTCGCATGTTCGACTGTTTCCAACGCACACTACACGTTTATCGTTCTCCCCTTTGCTTATATTCGTTTTCTCTTCTGTCTATCATTATAACCTTCCTATTCCTATTTATCTGTTTAGTTTATTTGTCTATATTTCTTATTCATTTCTCTTTTTCTTTGTCTCCTTGTCTTCTTCTCGTTCTCTCTCTGTCTCTTTTATTTTTGACTTTTTCTGAGACAAACTACCAGTAAGAAACTTAGCCTTATTGACCTTACAGGGAGTGTCTGTTTTCTACCCGGCATGTTTTGGTTCAAATCCCAGTGTAGCATGGAGGTCTTTAGCTGGCAAAATGTTCATCTTCTAGTGGGATACCATACCCTTTTTATTAGAGGCATGAATTATGTTTTGGCTTGGAAAGTACTACATTTGAGTCTATAAAGACAAATTTTCAAATCATATGACCCGTAACACCTAAAGCAGTCTATTACAGGTTAAGAACACTTTCGCGAGTGCTATCAAAAATTCCTTTCCCTGTTCGTCTTTCCAGTCTTCCGTTTTATCTTTCTCTTTTCTTTGTCTGAATTCCCTCTCTCTCTCTCTCTCTCTCTCTCTCTCTCTCTCTCTCTCTATCTATCTATCTATCTATCTATCTATCTTCTTAATTTATTTGGTTTGTAACTTTTAGTTTTTGTTTGTTTATCTCTTTCATTCATTCGCTCCTTTTATTTCTCTCCCTTACATTCATTCTCTCCTTTTATTTCTCTCTCTCTTACATTCCTATTTATCTTTATCTTTTCCTTATTCCTTTCTTTTTTATTATTTTCTTCCGTTTTATTCTTTTCCTCATATTCCTGTGCATTCTGACTTGCTGTCTCTGAATATTTGCTTCTGTAAATCTTTCTCGTCCCCCCCCCCCTGCAGTTTTGTCTCTTTTCGTTTTATGTTTAGTTTTTCAATATTTTGTTCGTTCGTTCTTTCTTTCTATCCATTTTCTTTTCCAACATTTAATCTTTTAATCTAAATTCCTCACACCACTCTATTTCTTTTACAAACCCTTCATTTTGTTAGCGCCTCATCCTACTTTCCTCCTTCTATATCTATCTATCTTTCTATCTTCTCTTAAGTACACCATCTGAAGTTGAAATGGGAGTCATAAATGTCTGATGTACGTGCGCAAGTACACATACAAGCTCGTCCACACACATCATAATTCCTACCATAAGGCAAAACGTGATGACACATTAAGCCATTCAAATTGTTAACATTCGCAAAAATGACCCTCTTGAGTGCACTGTGCGTTCATGGTTTAGTATCCATTATCGTCAGTTTTTAAAATAAATCTCCCTGGAGGGGACTCAGTCTCCATTGCTAGTTATAAACCTCGGCCTCCTACTTCGAAATTTCCCATAAGGGCATAAAGTCCATCTGCAAAATGCATGCAATTCGTTTGTTAGCAATGTAGTTGCTTTTCTCAAGCGTGTGGAAGATTAAAGAGTTGATTTCAATGTGCGTGTTGTCCAACAAATTATGTAAACCCGAAGGAAACATTATTGGTTAACGAAGTCACATTCTTTGCGTATCTCATTGTTTAATTTCAGTGAATCTCAAATTTCACCCAAAGTATTCTCGCGAAGGAATTGTTTCACGAGCTAAATTGTAGTTTAAATTTAAATTTGCTGCATTGTTGCTTCTGCATCTCTAATCAGATAATATTGTCAATTTCATATCCATGTAGTGTGAGAATGTATGTTTCCGCCTGTTGACTAAACATACGATCAGCACGTAAAGATGTATTGTATGTCATTCTTAATAGAAAAATGTATTCTTGGCGAATAAATGCTACCCATTGTTTTTTCTGGGAAGAAGACTGGGAGACGTTTAAAAATAAAAATCAAACTTTTTATTATTTGAGTTTTTAATATAAAATGAAAGAATGCATGAAGCATGCGCTGAAGAGTTGTTATCTGCGTTTCTATCCATTAAACTTTGGGTATTGTTGCGACAGAGGCAAATAAACTGATAGGAAGGAAGATAAATTGAGTAACACGAGACAAACAGAAAGAGAGAGAGGAAGAGAAAAAATAAACTAATGAACAGAAGAGAAAGATAGTGGACAATTAGAGTAAAAGGAAACGAAAACACAGAGAAACAAAGCGAGCAAGATAGAGAGAAAAATGGAGAATTGAAATAAAACAAAGATAGAGAAAGATGTTTTGATGAACAGAAAATAAAAAGACGGGTATAAAAAAGACCAAGAAAAAAAACGAAAGGAAGATTAGAAAAATGATGAAGGGGATTTAAAAAAGAGTGACTGAAAAAGAAACTTGGAGAGAGAGAGAGAGAGAGAGAGAGAGAAATGAAACAAGTATTATTACATGAGAACCTTTAATCCTTTCATATAGAAATATTTATGCATGTAAGATAGAAAGAAAAAAATATGGGCAACCTGCAGAAAAACCAGTGGCACATATCAGAGGAATCCAATTTACTTCTTATATTACCATCTACCTGCACACTACACTAGCCATACATTTCGTATCCTTTTCCATTAGAATTGTGATAGCACTTGCAACAAAAGCGGAAACATTCATGAAGGGAGCCACCTGCTTTTTTGCATTGTTCAAGCACGCAGTTTTGAAAGGCACGCGCAAAAATTACTATCAATAATCTCTTTCAGTTTTTTAATGATCTCCTTTATATTCTTTGACCGAAGACGTGAATTAGGGTTGAACTTAGCACTTTGCTTGTATGTTCCTTATTAGCTGACGAACGAGGGGACTGGAAGAGGGGGCGAAGTAGTACATGACTATTCTCCTCTGCTACCCAATTTTAAAATCTTTTTTCTTTTGCTCTGTTTGAATAGAAATGTCAGATGAAATAATTATGAGCGCAGATACTTGCCAGTTGTAACGACCCATCGAGACCCAAGAGACACTCAGAACCTTCAAATAGGCATGGGGATCGGTACGAGATAGCACGTGTCTATACACTAATTACTTCTTGCTAGGTTTCAAGTTTATTCTCGTAATGATGGCGCCATTCACTTCTACGATGAATCCCTTAAGCTCTAGGAGAGTGTAAGGTTTCTTAAATGATAGGTGCTCCATTTATCTCGATCTGCCACTCTACATCTTTGTATTCGGCTTCTATATATTTCACTCTAATTGGGTCTCTCTCTCTCTCTCTCTCTCTCTCTCTCTTTCTGTATGATTAAATCTCAATTATCTTTCTTTTCCAATCAATGTTTCTTTATTTTATTTTCTTCTTTTTTTTGTTTCTTTTACATCTTTCATATTCTCTTCTTCTCCAGCTCAATTTCAAACTTGCCTTCTTCGGAAAAATCTTAAATTTTACTCCAAATCTCATGATTGTGTTTACTAAAAGGATCACGGCTGACTAGATGTCATAAAAAACGTTATTACTGAATATTCTGTCTAATGAAAGCCTTTAAAGTTGTTTACATAAATGTATAAAGGCCAATGAGATATTTTGAAAATAACAAATTCAGCATGGACAACTTTGAAAGTTTGTTAGTAAAGTACCTTCGTATTGTAAGAGAAACTTTATCTACAAAATAAAAACTATCAGGCATTTCAGAAAAATACAAGAATACAAGAATATAAAGGGATACCATAGAAAACCGCACTGCCAGAAATTGAGTTTATTTTAAAATAAAAGGGAAAACAATAAGCAGATTTGTTTCGTAAAATTTCGTCCGAAGCACCTCCTATACTTGCATTGATTCAGTTATTTCTCAATTCATTCCATTTTCTGCGCATCAGAATTTATTATAGAAACAAGATATTAGATTGTGTTTCTCATTTCTGTCTTTTAATCATTCAATTTTCTTTATTTTATTTTTTTCTTTCCTAATGCTGTCTTTTCATTTATTTTCATTCTTTCCTATTTAATTTTCGAGTTACTTCCATTTTTTTTGTTTCCCCTTTTTATCTAATATATCCGTTTACATAATCCCTGAATCTTTTTATCATCCAGTTAGAGAAATTGTGAATGCTTTTGAGTTGCATTGTCTTTTTTTTTTACTTAATTTTAATCTTACCAGGCTCAGCTAGAAAACTACACAATGTACTGAAGAAAGAAAAAATAAGGAAAAAATTAAAAATAATATCCGTGTGCAGATTAAACTGATAAACAATAAAGAGATGTAAACAACGTGTATAATGAAGTATGGACTGGAAAAGATCAACTAAATAAAGACCGCATAATGTCAATAAAGACAGAAAGGAGTAGTTGTGTGACGCAGACAGAAAACCAAAGTAATTAAAACAGCTTCAAATAAAAAAAGATAATAATATCTATAGGGAACCCTTCACCTCACTACAAATATGCTTGTTCGAGATAAACATTTTCGAGTGTTTAGTAATAAAAGTAAAAACTTAAATTTTGTTTTTAAAAATCTGCGATTTTTTAATATTTTTTCTCGCATTTTACCTCTAATGTTTATTTTACTAAATAAAAAAGCATAAAACATTAAGTTCTTTTCAAGCACTAAATATGGAGTGATTATTTATTGTTTAAGAAGCACCAAAAGATAATCCTTGTAGAGGAGACAGCGTAATCAATTTGAATCGCAAACTAAATAAATAGTACACAACGTCTGGTGCGCATGCCATCAAAAATGCGATATCCTTAATGGTGTGCATGCATTAAGCGTCTCTCTCTCGCTTCGAGAGTGAAATGTACAAAGTTGTCACGCATTTTGCTGTTCATTGTTATATCTCGCTTAAAACTTTCCCGTTGGGAATATTTTCCTTAGCAAATTAACTGCATCCAGCGAAAAACAAACATTTCTCACTTACTCCATTACAAATGTGTATCCAAAGCGAACGCAAGGATGAAACGAGCGTCATTTTCGCTAATCTTTAGCTGTGCACAGATGGAAGGGATACACAACTGTATTTTCACAAAATCTATAACTTGGTGGAAGCTTATATCAGACATGCCAGTCGACTTTCCCAAAAGTTATAACCACCTAAAATTATTCATAATTTTTTATTAAAGTCCATCTCTCTCTCTCTCTCTCTCTCTCTCTCTCTCTCTCTCTCTCTCAATTTGTTTTCTCTATAATTCTCAAACCTCTCTATTCTTGTATTCATTTCAAAATTGTTTCTCAGTGATTTGTCTCTTCTCTGTGTTTTGTATTTTTAATTACTTCTTTCTTTCTTTCTTTTCTGTTTGTGTTTTTCCTTCTTTCTATTATCTTCTCTGTTTTCTTTCTTCCTCCATTACGTCATCGCTATCTTTTAGCATTATTGTGATCTACTTTGTCTTTCTATTTCTATTTTCTTGTTTTTTTTATCATTCTGTTCTTTTTCCCCTTTTATGCTTTCTCTATTACACATTTTAATTAATAGCTCATTTTATCTTTCTTTTTTTTATCTTTTTTTTTCTTTTTTTTTACTTCTGTCCCTTTTTTCATTTACGTTCTATTGTTCCTTCCTTTTGTTACTTTTTATCTTCTTCTTTCATGCTTTTTTCATTTTTTTTCTTTTATTTTCTCTTTTCTCTATATTTTCATCTCCATTTTCCCTTTCTATTTTTTTTTCTTTTTTCTTGTTAAGATTATTTTTCCTCTTTTTTGCTTTATCGTTTCTCTTCTATTATTTCGTTCTATTAAAATAATCTTATTGAAATCTTCATTCGGTTTTTCTGTTTTCCGTTCATATCTCGGCATTTCTATTCACTGTTTCCTCTAATATTATTCATAGGGTTAATATTTCTTGTGTTCTTTTTAATTTCTTCCAATTCTTATTTCTATCGGTTTTTTCTATTATCTTTATTATCATTGTCTCTTTATTTCTTTTTGTTCTTCAACCTGTGCTATTTTCCTTCCTCCTGATTGCTATTATATAATCAAGGGGATATATAAAAAAAAGTCCTCCTGTTCTCCTGTTTAATGTCATTATCTCATAAACATGAATAAAATTAATAAAACCTAAACTAATCGCTTGTAAATATTGCTAAAAGAAAGCCGTGAAATTAATAAGGATGTTATTACAGAAAAACCTAATTGCGAATCTTTTTTTTTGCAATTTAATGAGGATGTTCTTGGTATGTTATTAAATATTTCGAGATAATTATTCGCTTCGATCGTCTTATAGTTCATGATAAAAGCACTTCCCCTAAGATTATATACACTTGAAAATCGAAAACTTCATCTATATTAATTAAACCCATTTTTTCAGAGACATTAACTGTCTACACATTAAAGTCAACGAAGGCTTCAGGTGTTGTAGTTAGCATTGATCATTATCCGTGTTTGTACACTCATCGTAAACCTTCTTGAGCGCTGCCTCTGGCGTATATGTGGTTACCAAACCTTAGTTTAGCACCGTTCCATTACTGTGATCAATAATTTTGAAGCAATCTCTAAGGCTATCACGGAAAGACGAACCATCATATTAGCTCTTTCACGTTTAAGTTATTGGACAACGAGCAAAACTCATGAGATTTTCTAGAATTTTTTTATTGCTCTGATTTTGACTAGGAATGTAGATGAAGAAGAGCAGATAGGAATAAGGAGAGAGAGAGAGAGAATGGTAATTATAGCGCTGAAGATAGCAGCTGACGTTTGATAACACTCAGAGGAGATTGGAGAGAGAGAGAAGAAATGCAGCTGCTGCGTCATTCCTCGCAATAATAATCTCTAAGGGGGACTGCTCCCCAATCTAGCGTATATTCTTTCACTTCTCTCTCTCTCTCTCTCTCGTTCTCGCTCTCAGAAAGTAATGGGAGTGACGTCTTTGGGCAGGCATTCTCTTCAGCTATTTTATGTCTTTATCCTTTTGGGTACACTATTAATGATTATCATGCGTGCTGACAAATGGGGATTCTTGTTCCCTTATTATATCACAGATAAATTGCTATTCTGTTGTGATGTTCGTAAATCGATGCGTCACTTGATTGAATGATGCAGTTATATATAATAGTTTTTTGGGAAGTATAGAGTATGTGTTATAATACATACATAAAAATAACTCAATGAAATTACTAAGCTTTGGTATATTATAATAAACTATTCGCTAGAAATATTTGTAAATAATTATGAGACTATACATTCAATTAAGTATAAGAATATTTTAATATGACGCTCAGATGTGAAACATGATCATAGGTGAAATGCGGCTATACTTGAAAAGGTAGCATTCCTAATCAGAAAATTTTCCCAATTAAGAATCCATCATCTGGACTGTTAAATATTGTTTCTTAATGGTTTTCTTATTATGTTAGAAAAAAATCTACAGATTCAATTTTGTCATGTTGAAATACATACAAGATATAGAATACTTGCATTGAGTTTATAAGGTTTATATGAATGGTGTATCAGCATCATTTGCCAAGGTAAATGATGTTAAATCCCACTTAAAACGGAAAGTAATGCTTTAAAACGTGTTAATCGCAAATGAATAATTTTGTTCTAGAAAGAATTAAAGCAAATAAATGATCAGTGAGTTCAATAGTTAGTTACAGTCAAGAAATTTCTCTTCATGTTCTAATAGGGAGGATGACTGATACGATTGTCATTATGTGTGCTTATGGAAGGTTTCCTACCAACTCCGTAAGATTGGCTAACTAACCTTTGGTGCAAATCCACAAAGTCTTTCCAAACAAATGGCATCATCAATCCGACTGATCTTTAGATTCTTCTTAAAGGAACAAACTAAACAATTGTACTCCTCGCAACACAAGAAGAGAAATTCACCATGCGGTAGTGAATGTAGCGAACTTCAAAAAAGCAAGATGCGACCCATCTGATTAAATGGAAACTGTGGTTTCATACATCAGGTAGATCAATGGTGAACTATTGAGTCATAATCGGTTATTCTAACTTTATATTATGGCACAAATGTGTGTTTTTTCCTGTTCTGTAAGGAAAAAGCAAATGATTTTTTTTAATTCTGCGAATTAGAATACGAACTATAGGGTGCCATTGTATATCTAGTAAATGGGCGCAGCACATATTTCAGTTATCTCATCATAGAACATTAAACTGTTGTAAAATAACCCCGTCCCCATGCACATTTAGTGGGGGTTGCTTAATGCGTTTTCAATGAAATATGCCGGTCTTTGCTAAGTGATTTGGATACAGCAGTGGCAACAGATATCGTTTTCTGTGAAGGAGTCACCTAACAGGCGAAAGGCCATGTACTCCCTAGAGATGCTGAGAACGGGCAAATTCGTCGTCACTCTACACATCAGTTCTCTCTCTTCCCGCCGGCTTCGCCTCTGCCAACAGGCTTTCCGATTGTTTTGTTTTGCTGAGACGACCCGAGCAAACCAGACAATTTGAAATAACGGTACCTGAGAAGACTTTTGTATAGAAAAGAGATCGGGGCGCACGGAACGGACCGACTGTCCTTAAGATCAGTCCCAGTTCTCGCTCTTTTGTTTTCTCTGAGACACAATGATACTTTTTCAGTGATCGACGTAATTGGCCAATAGAACTGGTCACGAGAATCAAAGGAGACACGTAAACAAAAACCCTGGGAAAACAGTAAGTCGTTTCAGTGTAGGATCCCCAAGACCTCAACAAACTTTCAAAAACAGGTTTCTTACATCGTGATCAGTGTATAGCCATAGCTTAATATTAGCTATATCAAATATCAGAAATATTATTTAAATAAATTTATAAGTTTTAATGTTTCTAGCTAAAGAATGAAGTATTAAAGTTATCGATATTTACATTTTCATACGGTCAATTACGCCATTTTAATTTTCTTGTACTGTCACTTTTGATACTACAGTGAGTTAGATATTTTTAATTCAATGCTCTTTCAGTTTTCTGAGGATATCGCCATCATAATTAATTTAATTATAATATGATGCAATAACTAATCCCAAGTATACTGATCGAGGCAGACTTTTCATTCGAAAAAGTTCGTCTAAAAAGCATGTAGAAATGATAACTCGTATAAAACTGCTTGTTAAACAAAATAGAAAATTAATTTTATATGAATTTCCACAACAAAAAATTGTAACCCTATTGAACATTAGTACGCCTGGTGAAATAAACAACACGAGAATACTACACTAATGACCAAGCATTGTACTTTTCAAGTCAACGTAAGCTTCTAATAACCTGAGGAGTGATTTTGCGCGGGTGATAACACTGATCTGCCCGCTAATAACATTCAAATATCCATCATTGAGTATCGAATACCCTGAATGCCACAAACTCCGATATTTTAAAAAGAGAAAAATAAAAGAAATAGTTGAAAATAATAAAAGAATGCAAGTTCAGAGAAGAAAGATCCTTAACAATAGAAAACAAAGAGAAAATATATAATAGCTCTTGAAGTAAAAGGTCAATGGATTCATAAAACACTAATTTAAACAACAACTCCATCCAATATATTTTATCACTGTCTCAGTTAACGAAATGTTCACAATTAACGAAATTATTCTAAACATTATAAGGATGCCAGATAAATGGAGACAGAGCATATCTATATATTTATTTGAGACAAATCTTAAAAATCAAAAAATTGCCACACATAATAAATAAATAAAGTACAATATAACTAACATATTCGTATGCATACAGTTTTACTGTAATAATATACGGTAAGGAAACAATGTTTAACTAAAGATATGTAGAGTAATGAAGAGTATCAGAAGCTCACTCAGTGTCAAAATTCTTTGGCTGAAAAGACCTGGGTTCTTATCTGATATAAGAGGCAAAAATCTTCATTAGAGTTTTTCAGATGAAGTTGAATTTACTGGTGTTATATGAACTTAGCAGGGTTTTTCTTCGCTTGAATTTTTGTCTTTCCTACGACAATCAACAAACCTGCAGGTAAAATACACATAATTTACACATAAAAAATATATTTAGGCATAAAACACAAGACACGGAGCAGTCAGTAATGTGGTTTTCAACGCTATGGTAAAATTAAAATACGATACGCCTAACAACACACACAACGTATAACCATACTTATGTAAGATCTTTTTTAAGGGATCATAACTAAAGATGCAAGCCATTTTGAATTAAAATGGCATTAGAACAAACTGGATTTAAAACGGATAATCATATTCAAACACCGAGCTAACGGAAAGACATGCTCGCTACTTACTGATTATAGAAACTGAACAAAGCATTTGGCACAGAATCGTCAAGCCTTGAAGAAACAAGGGGTACATCATACTATTTAATAAAACAAGGAAGCACACTCGCAGATCAGTATAAAGAGCAGTATGTTAGAGTGAGAGAGAGAGAGAGAGAGAGACGTATTTAATAAACCAAATAAAATAAATGAAATTTCCGAGTACATAAGTACACCTATCTTATCTTCCTGAAATAGCATGCTCTGGGTTAGTATTAAGTTATACTCCTCAATCGCATCTTTAATGAGACTTGACTGTTTTTCTAACATCTGTGAGACATTTTACATAAATAATCAGTAAAATATCTAATAACTAAGAATTTGAATTTTATTTTATTTGTTTATAGTAGTATTCATATATACATACTAATCGCCCTTAAGTTTGTTTAATATGAGAATTGCAGGTGGAGAATATTATCGTCTAGGATATGAAAGGTTTTCATAAAAGTTTTCGATATCAACTGACGATGAGCTAGTCCGTCAACATAAAGAAGTGGTAGGTTTTTCCTCTTATAAAAACGGGGTTACCATCCCATAAATCAGATAAACTACCCCGAATAACACAAAGCAGTTCATACCCATAGTACACTACACTACACTACATTAGTGTAGTGTACTATGGCTGTAAATATCGCATAGGCCTTAGTTGCACTGTGTGATCCAAATAACACAACCTTGGTTTTAACAATGTTGGCATTTTAGACCTTCCTGAAGTTTATTTTAATGGAGGATAATATTCGGTTTTACATGTCGTTGAATGTATTAATTTGCGGTAGGAAGAAAGTGATTATAAAGATTAGCTCAAGGATATGATAATTGTAGATAAAAAATTCTGATAATATAAAGTATGAACAGGCTCAGATTACAAACGAGGTTTGGAAGCGAGGCCGAAGGCTGTGGAAGTGTAAAAGGGAATTTTTATTATGAGCAGAAATGGACTGTTGTAAGAGAGTTTTGCTTCGTTATTGGTAATGCATTTAGAAACGAGTATATCCGACTAAGATGATGAGAGACGAACAAAGAAGGAAAATAAAGAGAGAATTACATTTTTGCAGTAGATGTAAAGTAGATTCCCATCGTGGACAGGAAACTCTGCATGTGATCTATTAAAGAAGTACAGCAACATGAAGTAACATACTCAAGCATGCGCAGATGCAAGCAGTGCAGTTTTTACTTCCATATATTTGGCACACACAGATTAAAGCTGGTGTGCGGAGCTACTAAAATGCGCAAGACACACTTTCTCACTTAGTCTTATCACAGTAAGAGCCTTGGATTAGTGTTCATTGCATGCCACGGCCATGACGATGAGAAGCGGGAAGGTTCCTGAAGCTTATATCTCTCTCTTTATCCTTGTCGCCTCTCTCTCTCTCTCTCTCTCTCTCTCTCTCTGAATCGCTCTCTCTGACAATCTCTCTTTTCCTCTGTTCCCCATCCTCATGTCCTAACTCGGGGTACACTCAATGATAAAAACACTCGGATCAAAGTCACACACAAGTGTCATTTCCTGCCATCCAAAGTACGCAAAAAGGAGAGGGGAAAAAACAACTAACGTGCAAAGGAATATTTATCACGGGGGATTCGGAAACTTTACAAAGAAACACAACACTCCAACATAATGACTGAGTGCAGCGGGGAAACGCTGAGAGAGACGAGAACTACAGACACAAAAAGTAATAACAAAATAACTTTTCAATACTTTTCCTCGTCACTTCCAAGCGATCAGTGAGATGAAGATTCCAATCAGCAAAATAATATCGAATTCCTGCATTGAATTTAGGATTATAGGTCTTGTAACCCGTATTCAATCTCACTGATCGTGCTACTATGGAATTAGATTTCTAATTTACAACGTTTAGTGAAACTACGAACAATTATGAACTCAATAAGATTCGTCTCACTTTTTTAAATTCAAATGTTTGATGATATTCTTGTATTAATAATTCATTAATAGGATTCTATTGTTGATAGACAGGATATTCAGAGCACTTTCTTTAAACGTCACCGGAGAGTTTTATTTTTAAAAAATTAATGCAAAAGTAAACATAACAGTTAATCTTATATATTATACTCTAGAGTTATCAAAGAATTTCATGTCTTTTCGAAATTGGATAGTGTAAGTAACAAATCTGATTTAACTTGGATGGAGTTAACCTTTATAGATGAAATGAGACGCAACGTTTAAAACAGATTAAAATAAAATTTTAAACATACGTGGATTTCTCGAAGATACAGCCGATGATCTTACATTTGATATGGAATTTGATAATTATGCTGATAAAGGGAATTAATTTGCAAATAACATAAAGTATAGAATCAACAAATAACATGAAATGATTAAAAGAATAAGTCAGAGATTATGGATTTGAGAAGAATGAAGTAAAATGATTGAAAACAAAAGTAAGTAAAGAATACTCCTGTATAAATTCAAGAAAATCCAGAAGATATGACGGTGTTCTGGCAGTTTTGGGGAAATGGTAGTCAGCTGTGAAGAGCATGAAAACTGTTTTTCAAAATTGCTTTAGGGAATAAGATGGTAAGTAGACTTCGGTTTGTTTGCAAGTAACGGGAAGTAATTTAACTACGAAAAGAGAAGGGGATAGCTTATCCTCCCTTCCCGGATAGGATTTAATCCTATCCCGGATAAGATTAGATTTGGTCCTTTTGCTTTTATGGAATATGGATCTGTTCTTATAGGAATACATTTAGAAAAATCAGATCTGCTAATAAAACAAATTTGAGTCCAAATAGAAATAACATCCATGTGCCATTCCTTTGATTAACTTTGACCAATATAGTCTGTGTTATGTGTCAGTGATGTCCATGCTATCTGGACATTGAAAGTTTAAAAAAATATTCAACTTCTCAACAGGCTTGATTCTTAGTTTTCACCAGCTAAAAGGCTTAAGCGCTATCGACATCTCTCAACACACAATTTTCACTAAAATGCAAAACACTGAAATTAGAGATGTTGAGAAACCATCGAAGTTAATCTCTGCACAGTATTTGTCATATTTCAAATGGAACGATTTCGAATCGGAGGCCTAATGCGAGCATTTCGCTGTGAACATACTTTGTAGGAGGAGTGGGCGAATCCTGAGAACAGCATGGAGGCTATCGCAACTATTTCATGCGATATGCTGCAAATATGAAAGTCCATTACGACTGAACACTAGAAAGGTTATTGCGTGCAGTTGCACGAAATGTTCATTGAAAGGTCTTGGTCATTAAGGTCATACGGATATATTTCACGATAACATTTATCATGATCGTACACTGCTCCGAAATTAGCGAATGAAGTTTGTTGTAGATGATCAAAATTTCAAGTTAATCAAAGTGAAGTTCTTGGAGGAGGGTTATAACAATATTTATTAAGATAGTTAAACTAGTACTTTTATTTATTATAACCCTAAGGTTATAATAAATAAACGCTCATCCTGGCTTCTCAGGATGAGCGTTTGGACACCTTGAAGGTGTCGAGTCATAATAATAACAATAATAAATCTGTAACACCTTTCATTCCTCAAACGGAATAGGCGAGATCGTTTTACCCCTTTCTACGTTTTGGAAACTGAGGGTAAATCAGCCTGCACCAAAGCCAATCAGGGACAGTTCTCTGCAAGAAAATCTGTAATTTTAAACGTCATCCAGTGAACCGAGCGTCAAAAGTGCCGCTTGTTGACCTCGTGTTCTTTAGCACAATATATTGTTGTTTAAAATAATGTATAGATTCTACAGTCGGTTTTTTATGAGTTTATGGAAGAAACAGACGAGTTTCCAGGATACAAAAAATACCAGCATGCCCTGGCCAAAAGATCGTTTATTCGAGAATCAATCGAAAAAAGGCCTCGAAAAAGTTCCTATAGACGTTTCTAAGTTTGCTAGAATTGAACGTAGAACCGTCTTTCCTCGGGTGGTATAGCCTTATAAGTTCAAACACCGTTTCCCCATGACTACACAAGTCCTATGTGCACTAAAATGCATTTCTTTGCTGTTCAGAAACACGATGTTATTTCTAAAATTACAAAATTACACACTTTACTATTCTACTGCCATCTATCAGGAAACTTTAAAATTTTAACTATACAAGGCAATTAACTTTTTTTATTAATTTTAGGAAGATAAATTACATATATCTTTATTCCTGCATTCCGATCGTCTATATTTCTGATTCATAAATAATCATCAAGTTATTTATTAGTGAAACAGTAATACAGTATGTAATGCTATTATTTATTTTGTATTGATTAAATGCCTGAGCAATTGAATAATGAAATTATTCAATTCTTTAAATACCAATTAACATATTCAAGAAATTAAAAAAATCTTAAAAGGAAATTATTACTGGAGTATTACAAAAATGATTATTGTAATAAGCTATTCGAATTATTAATACATTTTAAAAGTATTTAAAGTTTAATTTTAAGAAAATTGAAAGGAGTAATAACTACTTTTAATGACACTTATAAAAATATTAAAATATATGTTAAATGTCTATTCAATGCAATGTTTTAAAAATATTATTTCAATCATTTAAGTATTTTTTCAGATAAAGCATGCTAATGTATATTTGGCATGCTTTCATTATTTCTTAGAGAGATGTTTGGTTTATGATAAATGAGAAGATTTTTAAAAATAAAGTACACGGTTTAATCATTTCATTTTTTTTCTTGTTCTATCCATATAGATAACGCCAGTGTTGTCCATCTTAGCTGTAATTGTGTCTCTTACAAGGTTTGAGAACAATCCTTCGAAAGTAGATCCTTGTCCCTTCAACTCGCTGTGCACCTGCAACTCTACACAGCGTGATGTAAGTTGTACCACAGTTCCTTTCGTAACCTTGCCGACTCTACCGATGGACGATATGTATCAAGTAACAATAATAAAGTCAGGTTTGGAAATACTTCAGAACGACTCGCTAGAGGACACTTTCGTCTCCTGCTTGTGTCTGTCTCATTCACAATAATCTGTTAGCAGTGATGCCTCAAGCATTTCTAGGCACCGAACATTTCCTAGCATCCTTGGACCTTAGTTATAACTACCTCGGCGAGGGGCCGTTTGCCGCACTGAGGAAGCTCGAGCACCTACAGTGGATAAATGTGCATACCAACAAACTGGAAGAAATTTCTTCAAGACATTGCTCCCATCTTAGTTCCAAGTCTTCGCTAAGAAGCATATTTCTAGAAGAAAATTGGAGAAAATACGAGATCATATATCTCGTGTTCACGATGGTGCCTTCGTCCAACTGAGCAACTTTATTTGTAAGCCAGTTTTTATATATTTTTATACATTATTAACTTTTGAAGTTTGCTAGATACGCTGGAATCATGCGATGCCAACGCATAGACCCGACTGCGTCATTTTTAAGAATGAAATAATATATTCAGTGAATAAACAGAAGGTTCAAAGACCAGAGAAACGACAACCTACCTTCATATTTGGAGAGAGAAAGTTTCACACACGTACTCGCGCGCACACACACTGTCATGAACTCATTTAATTTGATAACTGTTTCGTTTAATTCTGCCATTAACAAAATAAACATGTTCACTGAACTAAAAACTGAAATTAATTTTTGAAGAATGCAGAGAAGAATGTTTGTTAAATTGTAAAAAATAAGCCATTTTGGTTCAAATCTCTTATGTTTGGCCCTTGGAGCATACAACGTCGATATTACAAACTTTACGAATTCTGATTGCTATTTTGCAACACACCCAAATCGACCTTTTAAGTAGAATTCAATATTAGTTCATGAAGGGATGGGATTGAATCAGATTCGTCACTATCAAGGCACATATGTCGTAGGTGTAGCTTTTAGTGATCGAACTGTTTTATGATGAACATGGAAAATGGATATAATTCATCATGCAATAGATCAAATGACGAAAGTAGTGGGTACAGTGAGAACATAAAGTCATGAATAAAAATTACGTTGGGCAAACAGAAATATTGCTTCATTAGTGTATTTTGAAACATATTTTCTGAAACAATGCCTTAATAAATGCAATCCATAACTGAGAAACGATTTTCTTTTGGCACTTTTTATTCCATACCATGAAATTGTTTTTATTTTTCGAAATATCAAGAAAATGAAACCAACTTATTTTGTTCTGAATCACTAGCTATAAAAACCACTCCAAATGTCATAAATACAAAAAGATTCTCTCTATCTGTCTCTCTCGTGGCATTTATATTAAATAAATTACTCCCCACCAATGACGCTTTCGAACCAGTCAAACTTCCCAATACTGTAGTCCATACCTAACTCATATTAATAGATCGTTTCATTAAACCACTCGATAAGCTGCGAAAGGTTTGTTAGTCTACCGCTGAACTGTGTTTAGATAAAATGCCGCATATATTTCTTTCTTCAGGTAAAAAAGAAACTTTTTCACAAAATTTGCCAAACTACGGAAATGTTTTTGTTTATGTCCAACAAGATACAAAAAGAGTTACAAAGATTATATCCGGATAATGGGATTTAGATTATGAGGACAGACTGCGAGCATGTGGATTGCAGACTCTGATTAACAAGAGGAGGAGAAGTGATATAAAACAGGTCAATAAACGTTTGAATGGATGTTATAGGATATCATCTGATGAAATTTTTCATTATATGTAAGGTGGCGACAGAACTCTGGGGCATCCACGGAAGTTAAGTTTCTTCACAGTCAAGAAAGGGATAAAACCTAGGTTTTTCTCTCACAGAGCAGTAAGTGAATGGAATAGTTCCTTTAGGGGGTAGTGAGTGCATCTATGTGGATGAAGTGAGTGTGAACGAATTTAAGGGAAGGTATGGCAGCTAGTTTGGGTGATTTATAGCCTGTTTCGATGAGTTTCGATATATATATATATATATATATATATATATATTTATTTATTTATTTATAGTTTGCAATTGGATAAGGTTACATTTTTAACAGCATTTATAGTATAACAGTAAATTTTATATATTTTACAATTTTTGCCTTTAATGTTTTAACTGCTGTAACTACCGCACTTCAATGTAATAAATAATTCAATAATTCTTTTTTCTTTTTTTTTGTTGTTGTTTTTGATCTCGGTTGCGATGTAGTGTCTCAACTTGCATCTTCGAAGCTTTTTAATGAGATTATCTAGCTTATCTGAGGATGACACCGGTTAGATATATGTATTTTGTTTATTTTTTTATTGATTTGATTGCTGTGTTGGAAGTAGGCTGATGTTCGGGAGGCCAAATGAATGATCTGAAAGGTCTGATCAAAGTGAAATTGCCAATGTATTTTGGTGTTATTGCATCTGTCTTGGTGGTTCACATTTATTTTCATTGTGGTCTTCTTTTTGAACTAATTAGGAGTCTTTATTTTTCACGGTGGCAGCCTTTCTATGTCTTCTTAATTTGTATTTTAATTTGTATCGGTTTTGAGGTTTGTGACTTCCTCAAGAATATCTTGGCTGCTCTGATCCACAAAAATTGGTAATTGTTTTCTCTTTTTGCTTTTTTTCTTGGTACAACAAATTCTGGTTGAATGGTGTTAAATATTCGGATAGGAAGATTGGTGTGTTGTCTTGCAATGCGTTCAAGTCCTTGGCAACTGGTTTTTTCTGTCTGCTTGCTTTTATGAGATTGTCTCTTCTGGACTTGCTTGTAAGACGAACTATGACTGGTGCTGGACGTGGCAAGCCTTGTTTTTTACTCTTCCTAGGAATCTGATTTACAGTCTGAATGTCGTTAAGCTGTAGGGGGATATCAATTGCATGGCCTAATTTTAAAACTACGTCTCTGAGGTTTTCTGTAGGTGCAGTTTCAGGAAGAACGTTTATGATAAGATCTTCTTTATGTTGTTGCTAATTTAAACGTTCGTATTGTAGTTTTAGAGCTTGAAGTTCTTGACGGAGTTCGGATTTTTCTTCGTCAAATTGCGTTGCTTGTCATTTAGTGCGTTAATGCTGATTTGATGTCATTTATCGTTTACAACACTTCTATCATTGCTAAATTATTATATTTGAACAAATCTTCATATTAGCTAAATTTGTTTGTTATTTGTTCATTCTGTTTGTCGAAGAGTTCTTGCACAAGATCTACTAAGCTATCTTTTATAGTCTCTAGACCGTTCTCTATTAATATATTTAAAGAGATGAAATTATAGGACTTAGCTGCATTGGTTTGTCTGTTGAGTTCGTCATCTGATTTTACCTCCGGTATAATCGACTGCGTAGTAGGTGGCTGCCTTAGGTACGTTTCTTTGTCCCTCCTGCAGGTTACACACTTCCATTCCTCGCGTGTTGGATTGGTTTTACGTTGCCAGGTTGTTTCTGAAAAGCTGGCGCATTTTAAGTGTAGAATTCTACTGCATTTCGTACAAGTTATTTGATTTACGTCGGACGTAAATCAAATAACTTGATACACTTCATGACAAGCATTTGATACACTTCATGACTCACCTTTCTTCCCTTGAGCAATTGTGGCGTGATTGAAAAGATGGCGACGTCCTTTGTTCTTCGCTCGTTGTTGACCACGATCCTCTCTGTTCAAATTTCAGCACTTCAAAATTTGTTTTCTTCTTAGCCGATTTCGGTAAATTTTATATCACTCTCTTCGGAGTGACAGGTGGAGTTATTTGGGAACAAGTTCAAATTAAGAACAGGAGCTGGAACCACTTGAAAACTATAAAAATCGGAGGCAGGCGATATCGCCGTGCACCCATTCGTATGCCTACATAGCGTCCTCTAAAATAATAATAATAATAATAATAATAATAATAATAATAATAATAATAATAATAATAATAATAATAATAATAATAATAATAATAATAATAATAATATGTTATAGGTAAATATGGAGAAATATGTATAAATAACAATCAATGTCTATTATACGTTTGCATTTTCAATTATGTAAAAATAATTAATACTCATTTACGAAACAAGATTATAACAAACTATATTTGGAGTGATAGAAGAACAAGATCAACAACTGACCATATTATGGAAGTTTTTTCACTTGGTTAAGCTGCTAATTATACATTTGGTTTTTTCCTTTATCTAAAGGAAAAAACCAAAAACCTTTATCTAAAGGAAAAAACCAAATCTGAAGTACTTTAAGGACCGGGGAAACTCGTGGTAAAGTGGTATAAGTTCTCATAACTTGCCTTAGTATCTCCCATAATGCAAAGCACATCTTACGGACATGTATAATGCTATGCATTAAGGGAAGGGTCACTACCCAGACCGGTTTCCACCTTTAATGCCTAGCATTATACAGATCCACAAGGAGATGTGCTATGCATAACGGGAGATACTGAGGCAAGTGAATGAGAATTTATACCACCTTTACCACGAGTTTTCCCAGTCCTGAAAGGGTTTCACGCGCAAACTTTGTTCGCTTACACTTGGATAAATATTTATTTCGTAATTAAATAATTATTAATAATTATTTAATTATTTCTAAAATAAATATAATTATTTATTTAATTATTTCTAAAATATAATTATAATTTAATTATAATTTATTAATTAAAATAAATATAATTATTTAGTAATAAGATAAAAATAATTATTTCGTAATTACTAAATAAGAAATATAAAAATATAGAAGAAAGAAGAAATTAATGAAAATATAGAAGAAAGGAAAACTATAATACAAATAATTCATAACGCTGCCTCAGAAGTACTTGTGGAAGAAATTAAAAAAATAAAACATTACAAATTTAGAACAACTGCAACAAAAAGCATACAGATCGAAACTTCAAAAATAAAAATAAAAATAAATAAAAGAGGAAACATAAGAAATAAACAAAAATAAATGAATATAGCTAAACCCATAGTAAAAAAAGTTCACAAAGATTCTTGGGATAGGGTTATTAATAAAACGGTAAAAGGAGCTATAAAGGGAAGGCAAGTAATATCTTATCAAAATAAAGGAAATTAAGTGATGAAGAGTACAAATCAATAGAATACAAGAGAAATAATGGATGGTAATTTATAAAAATTTATAGTGTGACTCAAGTTTATTAACAAAACCTACGATGAAGGAATTTGTACTACTATAGAACCAGTTAGGTTCGATGAACTTAAAGGAGCCATAAAGGTAACAAAAATATACAAAATCAATAGAATTAAATGTCATAAATATAGAGCTTGGAGATGGGGCATATTTACATAAAACATTCTTAAATCTAATTCATAATTGTAGAAGGAAATCTTACCTTTATCAGATTAGTTAACAGCTAATGTGATATCCATATTTAAGAAAGAAGATAAAAGTGTCTGTGAAAATTGTAAAGATTAAACGGATTAAATATTAATTGAAAAAATTACAGTAAAACTGTGAATAAAAAGAGGAATATGCAAGTAATCTATTTCAGAAGAACAGAGTAGTTTTAGACAGAGAAGATTATTTATAGATAATATTTATATCAAAGCAAATTGTGTAAAAATACGAGAATTAAATTTGCGAATTTAATCTTTATACATTATTAGAAAAACTTTTGTAATATAAACAGAGTAAAATGAATTATAATTGAAAACAAAGATATCCCTTATATTTAGTAAATTATAAAACTTTATATAAATACACAAAAATAAAGCGAAAGGCAGGTAATAAAATATCAGAAGAAGTAAAATTAATATATATATATATAAGAAGTAAGTCAACATTTAGAGTTGAAAGAAATACAAGTAGATGGTTCAATGTAAAATTCGGTGTGAGAAATGGATGCACATTATCTCCATTCTTGTTCATCATCAATGTGGATCGCATTATGGGAAAAAGTGGCATTAATCTCCGATATTAGAACTGGAAATGTCAATCTTAGCCTCTTTGCTTTATGCAGATGAAGTTGTACTCCTTCTCATATCCAGTGCAAGTATCTGCGGTTCTCTTACTAAACTGCATAACAGTTGAAACAAATTTAATTGGGAACAACAATCGGCAATAAAAAGAATAAAGTTTAAAAATAGGCAGGAACATAGAAAACTAGCTGCATTATCAATGAAGTGCCTATAAGACTAAGTAAAATACTTGACCTATTCATGTACAGTTTTCAGTGACGACAGCAAATGAAATCTGGAAACAGACAACGGAATAAGCAACGCTGGTATGGTGGATAGCCAGCTGAATACATTTATATGAAATAAGCCAGCATACCAAACTAGCAGTATATAAGACAGTGTTCAAACTAGTTTTAAGTTATGGATCTGAGAGTTGGGTTAGAATTCAAGTACTTGTTCAAATATTAGAGATCACAGATATGAGAACTCTGAGAAAAGATATAGTGAATAGATGGCGTCAATAGCAGAATCGTATTAAAAAGTAAGACATTAAGGAATATTACATTATTAGCATTCACGAAGGTGAAACCAGAGCTAATCTAAGGTGGTATGGCGAATTAAATAGAATGAGTGAGGAAGGGCTAGCAAAACAGATGTTTGGTGGCAAGATGACAGGAAAGAGGCTCAGAGAAGACTCAAGTCTTGATGGATTGATTCAGTTAGAAGCGCCTTAGAAGCATGAAATGTTAGATAAATTATTGTAGTGCCGACAAGTAGTAGTAGACTAATTTGGAGGAAAATTGTTGAAAGGAAATTATCTACGATTTAAGCTTACTCATGTAGTACTGTCATAGTAGCTTGAACATCTCTTGAGGGAACCTATCAGCAAATTGTTGATGATGATAAAAATCCCATCAGTACAACCTGTCCTAACAAATTCCCTCCTCTGTCGCACAGTAACAGTGAATATTTCATCTCCACTAAATATCCGATCCAAATTCTTGAAGGACTTAATCCAATAACTCGAAAAAGAGGCAGACTTAGAATAAGAGTAGATTTAAAAAAAAAATTAAATAATAATATTGCATTCATTTCTAAGATTTCTATCTTGGATGTCAGCAGCAGGCTGTTAAAAAGATAATAAGATAACTAGCATTACCTTATACTGCGCTAAAGAAATAAAAGTAAAATAGAGAAATAAAAGTAAAATATAAAATTAAAAAATAAAATCAAAAGTCAGACTTCTGTCTGTGATTTAAAGATTACGATTCTATACCTCATCAGGTTAGAATTTCGTCGTCATGGCAACAAAAGAGAGCAAAGCATGAATTTTTGCGCATGGCTGATGGAATAGTGTCTCGTCGATTTAATTCTTCTACTTGGCTTCGGTATTTATTACTATGGCCATAATAATGATTTGATCTTCCTATTAACTCAACAAAGCAACTTGAACGTTTTTAATATTTTAGACTGAATTTTGATGCAACTTCATATTGTCAGAAGCTATTATGCATGACCAAGTGGTTAGTCTCAAACGTAGCGTGAATATATCTGTCAGTAATGAAACGCGTGATAGGGAACAACTACTGATAAAACCTCCTCATCACGTACAAGTTAGAGAGTAATGTGATCAATAGTTTTTTTCCCTTAGAGCTCTCCTTACCCAATCCATCTTCTTTGTGTCATATCACTACGCAAAGTTTGCTCTACACGATTTTCCAGTTGGTCATCTTGCTTACAAAGATTGATGAGAGAAGTTTGCGTTATGCCAATATGTGATGGAAACCTGCGACTCGCTGGATGCGAAAAAATAAAAGATGAGTTTGTGAAAAGAAGTGAGATTTTAACATCCTCATAATTACTGCCAATGAAATCGACATCTTTATCTTTTCATCCGCCCAAGACAAACCGTTTTTATGAGCCAATTCTCTGAGGTTCATCAGGAACGGCTAGGAATTTTTATGTTCCTTGAAAGACGCATTTAGGGTTTTGACGTCTTCGCAAAGACCCAATTAGGAACAATCGCACACCCAATTAGAGGCGCTTATCTTTATTCTCTCAATTACTTTTCAAATCCCTTGGTATTGATTTCATGTACTGTTTTCCCTCTAACAATTACTTTGAGTTGCATCTGAGCACATTCGAGATTAAGTGAATTATGGTGGCTCAGTTGAAATATAGTGTTACATTTCGCTATCAGCTGCGCATGCTTCCTAAAACCTTAATATTGCTAACATAATTTCCAATACGAAACTATAGACCTGTTTCCTCTACTTAATATAATACCATTTTAAACGTCATCACTTCCGTAATGGAATACCAACTTCCACTTGCATGTATAAAAGAAATCTACGATAGTTTCTGTATCCTCAAATGATGCTGGAGTCGATGTTCGAAATCTAGTAATAAATAAGCACTGAACTATCATCAGAAAATTTCCTAAATAATTTGACGCTTTTTAAAGTGTTTTATACAGATCGAATTTCTTTTTTATTACAAACAAAAATCAAATAATTTCCCGATTATTATTATTAAGAGAGACCTCTAGGGAGTCAGAGGCTCATCGAGGGAGGCCACATTCTACACACACCAGCAATCACACTTATTCATCAATTCATTCATATCGCTTGCACTCACAACATCCATTCCAACATCCATCCAATGGCAATACATTCCAATCACGCACCACTCTCTGAGAGAAAAATCTAGCTCTCACTCCCTTCTTAGCAAGTGGTTAGTACTACTCTCAACTTACAAGGATACCCTCTCGTTATTTCCCCACCCCCCCCCATAAATTAAAAACATTCCTTCAATCGAAATCCTGTGTGATTCTTTCAGAAGTTTTTAAGTCTCAATCATATCAACCCTCTTTCTCCTGTTTGCTGGTGTCTGCAAACAGGAGAAAAATGAGAGCTTCCATTTATTGTTATTGTTATTATCCTTTAAAATGCACTACTTAAAAGACATATTACCGTCAAATACTAGGAAAATCATCTATGTAGATGGCGAGATGTTTGTAGCGGAGTAGAGTAAAGTGGCCTCCCACGATGAGTGGGAGGGACTCCTTGAAGGTGAGAGGCTGTAATAGCAATGGTAATAAATTAACCCGTCAGTTCAATGTACCAGACCTATCAAATAATCTTCCATACTGTATGAACAACCTAACTTCATGTGCTGCACAAAAGAGCATCTTGCGGTCCCTATATTCAACACACAGCAAAAGCAATGATAAGTGATATTAAAGCAGCCACATGCCAAAACAGTAATCTAATTAAATACTTATTCATCTTCTCATAACCATAACCATAATTAGGAAAATCATAACCATACATTGGCTTATATAGATGTGAACAAACTAATAAATATACGGCTAGTATACTATATTTACTATTATCATGATTACGCATTCTGTACTAAATGTATCAAAAAAGTAATAATTATAATACCTTAAGTTTACGTATATCAGAACTTTATACGCATGATAAAAATATTTAATAATAGTATTATAAATATAAACTTAAATGTACCTAATTATAAAAGAATTATTACTCTAATTCTATACCTTAATGACAGCTAGCACATCTTCATAAAAGTTAAACATTCGCTCCGAATGACGTGAAAACGAAATGTCCAATTTACTACTATGATTATGGTACCTACTACATGTACAAGACGGGATCTGGAAAGCTCTGATAAACACCTAGAACAAAAAAAAGAGTATTAAAGCAACTGATATAACCACAAGAAAGAACATACTAGTAGCAGTATTTCAACCTTGGAATCATAATGCTATAGATGGCATTAGAGATTTTTCTAGGAGTTTAATATTTTTTAATCTGTAAAGAGGAACCTCCAAGTAAGGAAGTTTGGTACTGAACGTATTTTCCGAAGAGAGATATGTTCCGGTATCTTTACATTGGATATAAAAGTAACACAGCCACTCATACTAATATTACTGAGTGCATTTTGCCTAGCAGAACAAACGTCTTTTCATCATAGTTTTCTTTCATTGATCGACCTGACACAGCAGTTCACTTTGGCTAAAGACGAAGTTCTACTTACAAAATGTGCCTCACATGACTGCGCACATTAATGTACACTTTATGTGAGGTCATTAAATTAAAACACTTATCCTCATTATTACGCGATTTATTACACCTGTAATACTGATATTAGTATTGCCATTTACCACGTTAAAATGTATGGCGCTTCTGTGGAATAGTCGGAATGCGTGACCACGTGTTGGTAAAGTCTGGTAAGAACCTGATTTTACGTAACTCCTCCTATATGAATTATATTTAAAGTACTTGCGTTAAATAAAGCCGAAAGTTTGTTTAAAGACTTAATTGCAGCATAAGATTTCAGTAAGTAATTCTTTAAAGAAATGAGGTTGGAATTACGTGAAATAAATTGCAATATTGGCGATCATTAATTTAAAAGTGCTGTTCACTGTAAAGTGTACATTAATGTGCGCAGTCATGTTAGATCCAAATAATCTTCCATACGCTAAAGTGAGGTTATAAGAGTACCACCGTAGAATTTAATGTGGTACTCATATAACCTCACTTCAAGACTGAGATGCATTGATAAGGATTGCTATTTCTGATAGCAATCCTTATCAATGCATCTCATTATTATCAGAACGATACTCTTTCTAATAATAATAAAATAAAAGTAAATATTTCAGCTTGATGTTAAGCGCTTTTTTTTGCAAGTATAGTAGTGCTAAAAATAATTCACCACCGATAAAAATATGTTAAGTGCTTTTAGCAGTTGTTCAGTTGATTAGTTGATATAGGAGCAAGGCACAATGTGCAACGAACATTGTGACCCTTAACCGAATCATTCTAATTAATGTTTCTGTTAATTTGATTCTCTATTAGAATTAAAAACTCATACAAACGGTCGTAAACACTGTTTAGAAAAGTAAAAGTCCATAATGAACGATATCATTATTTCTAGGTCTTTTCCTTCTTATATCGTTTTGGGTTGAGTATCACATAAATAATAGAAGGTTACCCTTCAGTATTTGCTACCTAAATGAAGAACCTTTCCTTACATTTTAGCTGCTGGAGCTAAGTTCATGAACCCAACGAAATATCATATTCAGGTTAGCATCATACAACCGTCCTTATTGTTTTTATGACGAAACCAAACTCAACTGGACAGAATGTAATAAATCAAAAATGAAATCATGTGAATAACATTTCAGAACATGTAAAAAGCAGTCTCTCTAATTCAATCATTATAATACTTTGATTTCGAGTGCATGCATGATGAACTTGAAGCAGCCTTACTTTTCTCTTTGTATTCAGCAGTTGATTCACCCATTTTTTTTTGTTCTTGTCCTATCTTTGCTCTGGACTCGCCTTGTTCATTTTTCTTTATTATTTCAAGTTTTTCTTCCAATCAGATTACTTTTAGAATCATTTTCACACTTCTATTTTTTGCTCACTAATTCTTTTACTCATGATTCAAGGTTAGGAAAATAATTTAAAAAAAAGTAAGGAAAACAATTGCACAAGAGATGATCAGCAAAATGCTATGTAAAACAGACGACATAAATTTTGGCGGTAAATTTGCAGCATAGTGTACATGGAAATAGTGTAGTATGCCATTAAAAAATATAACTTTGTGAATTGTTTCAAATCGGTAACTAAATTATTTCATTCTAGTCAGTGATTTTTTTAGATAGTTAGCCATAAAAAATGTATAGATCAAACATTTTTTAAATCTGTAACATTGAAGATTTATTTAAGATTTTTTTAAGATTTATTTTTATAGGCGCACTAATCGAATTTTAGAGGGGCACTAATCGAATTTGGGTATCGAAAAAAAATGACGCACTAAACAAAAACGCACTAATCGGGGGCGCATTAATCGAGGGATTGATTTAACTGCTTTTTATGTTATGTGCCAGGCGAATGTTTTTTATATTTTGCTTTCTTGAGGATAGACGTAATATGAAATCAGCATACAGTATTTGCTGATTTCAAATACTATATGCTGAAAAAGAGGTACAGTACTTTAAAGAGGAAGTTAGTCCATTACAGCATCATTTTTTCAAAATATATGAGATATGTATGACATAACATATCTCATATGTTATGTCATACATATGAGACTAAGGCTATGAATGAAAGGGACCTGTATCTTGGGACCGAAAGAAAATCTTAAATCTCTTGGAAGGTAGATAATTAACAATCATGATTTCATCTTTATTTCTTTACAGTCATACTGCGTAATATATTTTCCCCATTCTGCTGATGTTTTTAAACTAAATCGTAAAGCTCTTTATCTGTCTGTTTCCGTCGTTCCCACCTAGGGTGTATATTCTGCCTCTTCTCTTAAATAACTGAAAATTTTCTAACCGAATACGAACTGGCATAATTGGAAAGCCCCTCTGATCTCTTAAAATCACAACGTATCTTTGCTGTTATCTCTTCTTTGTGACAGGGGCACTTTTAATCAGCAATAACGTCCGGAAGTTACTGAACATCCAGCGTTAAGAGAACGCCAGGTAATTACACACATGGCGCCTTTCTATTTTTATGCTACGCTGCAAACTCCACTTTAGCATTTGGAGAATGCTTTGGTTTCATCTATATTGAAAAGAGCCGTCTGGAAGAGGTTTTTGTTTTTCTTCGAGCCTTGCTTAATATGATAAAACTTGAGCTTAGTGTGCTGAGAAGAGTTCGGCAAACTTTTGTTAGTTGCTAGAGAAAACACATTTCGTCCTTTATGAAATATTAAATTTTATGTTGTTTCAGGGATTAGTAAACCAGTATCCCAATCGCTGAAGAACAAAATACACAATAAGGGCACATATACTCACCCTCTCCTCTGCCTGTGTTAGCTTCTAGACAAAGAAAGTTCTCACTTTCATCAACACGCAAGTTGTGCGTAGCCACACCGAGACACTCTTGGCAAACATTCACAGCTTTAAGGATTCTCTATTAGAGTCGAAATCTCACAAAAAATGTCATCAAAACCATGGTTAGTTTTAAAGGTTACCATTTTGTTATCACGCTGTGTTTGAAAATTTAAATAAATTGCACTTTTAAAAATGTTCCGATATGTTTATGGGCCGATTCCATAATTTTAGGCAGTTGATCTATTTATGATGGAGTAGTGGTGGTTATCGTGTTGTAGGTGGAATATGAATTTCAACACCGGTGTAAGAGTACTATCCCAGTTATTGAAGGCGTGAAATCGCTTCCAAAAAGTTTCATCTTTGGTCTCTCTCCTTTGAACTGCAATTTTTATCCGGTGAGATTCACCGTGGGAGCTTGGTAGAAGTTGCATAGGATTCCCGTACCATAGCTGCGTTGTCGTTGGGCAAAAATTGTTGGACAGACAACAGTGGGTGTGTGCGTGGGGTGATTCAACAATTTGGCGAGTATTCTCGTTTTAAACCTTCGAGACTTAAGTAATATTGTTAGTTGAGAGTTTGGAAATAGGAAAGATTTCACGATACAAAAATCATTAAGAAAAGAATCATATTTTGCTCTTATTGTCGACTGTTTGCTTTCTTGATTACGGCTCTTTACAATATTTAAAAACTTACTGGATAAATTTTATTGATTTTAAATCAAAACGTAATGTTAAAAGATCAGTTTAACTGAACTGGAACAAAAAAAAAAACATTTCCACTAAGTGGACGTGACTAGTAATTCTTCAACTCTCAATTCGAGAGCTCATCTTTTGAAACCCCACTGGAAGCAGGCCTGGATGACCGGGAATACCTTTACTTAGAGAAATATCTTAGTTGGTTTGATATCCCAAATCCTAGTTATTGAAGGTGCAAATAATCTTAATGAGTTCCATGTTTAAACTAAAGCAAAACCTTCAGATTATCTAACACTTAACTCACCCATGATACTAAAAAGTACAGATTTCACTGAGCAATAATCTCTGTTCAAAGTGAATTTTCTCTGAAATGTTTGAGATCACTTTCGTTGGGTATTAAAACTGAGAATTAAACAATTTATGGTCTTACACCCTATCGAATTTTTTATATCATATATTGAGTTAGCTTTGCATTAAGAACACCCACCTAATAACGCATTGGTCCACCTCTCTGTGCAAGCATGGCTCGCAGACGCCTAGGAACGGATTTCACACGGTGTCGAATATCCTCCGTGCGTAACACGACCTACGTCCGCTGCAGCAACTCTATCAGTTCACGCTCATTCTGTGGAAGAGGATCAGTAGTTTTCACACCCAGTTGTAGAATATTCCACATCTGTTCCACTGGGCTACATTCAGGGGAGTTTGGGGGTCAACAAGGGAATGTGGCGAATTCGTTGTCGTGTACTCCACCCACTCAGTAGTTGTACGTGCCCGATGACAAGATGCGTTCTCTTGTTGAAAGACGGGGTAGACCTCCTCAGATATGGATGGCGGTGGTCGGCTAACAGGTCCCTGTAGCGTTCACCATTCAGTGTATGTGGGATAATAACCAACAGACCTAACGAGTGCCAGGAAAAAGCTCCCCAGACTATAACATCACCTCCATCGGCCGGTTGAACCCCCATCTGTGCAACTAGGGATAAGGATGTGGCTACGGCTTCATGCTGTTTACCCCAAACGAGAACATGACCATCAGCGTGGTGCAGCAGGAAACGGGACTAATCACTCCACACGATTTCATCCACCTGTCGCGGGTCATTGCCGACGTTCCTTGGCGTGTTTGAGATACCTGGTTGTCATCATGGGTACCGTTGTTGGTCTCCGGCTGTGGAATTCCATACGAAGCAAGGTACGCGCATAGTGAATGTACAAATGGGTCGAACTTCCCGGCTGTTGTACTGTGGGTGAACTGTGTGACTGGTGCACGTGGTTGCTGAGATACCAGTCGTGATTGATATGTTTACTGATTACGTACAGAGGATATATGTGCCCATTTAGAATAGCCGCAAGTGACGTTGATGTCACTTGGTACTTTGTTATCGCGACAAGTATGTAAATTGGGGGTTCTTAATATAAAGCTAACTCAGTGTAAATAATATAGACATATATTACTCTAGAAGGTTGGCAAGTAATCAACGTGCGCACTCTCTGCAAACTACGTCGAACTAGTTTGAATTATGTCTTAAGAAACTAAGGCTATGAAATCAATCTACTATCTTTTGTTAATTGTGTTTTTCTAATCAAATTACCTGCTTTGTATAACGAATCCCCAAATTTTTGAAGGAAAAGATCAGCCCTGTACGGCAGGGGATAACTCAACTTCAAATGTAAAGCTCATTTCGAGATTCGACACTGGAATTGACATGTTAAGCTCCAATGAAGATGCTTTGCATCTTTCGGGATTCTTAACCAGAAGGAAAATGTCGACATATCCTCTCAACTGCTGCCCTGTATGTGGAAAGAGGACTGCTATTTGTAACTAATAGATTCATTTGAAACTTATATCATCGTGCTTCATTTTTAATATAAATATCAATGGTTATTGATTTGGTCGAGATCCTTAAGATGATACTATATGCAGTTTTAGATTTTTAGATGATACTAATAAACATATTAGGCGGAACAAAAAATACTTTCTTTTTATTCACCGAACTGCATATATAAAAATAACTCTGTTTTGTTCCTATCCTATCCTGTGGCTCCCCATTTCAAAGGGGTTGTATCTGAAACCAGGGGAGTTGATTATGAGCAAGGTGATTTCCTGTTTCCTTCCTTTCTTCAAAATACTGTTCGGGTTACAAACTTCTATCAAAATTCATAAGTTTGCAGTGGAACATTTGTTTGTAATCCCATGCTGTTATCCACCAAAGTTTGTCGTCACTTGTGTGAGACTCCTAGTCCAATCTATGTTATTCTTAGTCCAGAAAGAGGGTTGAAGGATACTTCCGGAATATCTTATCAAATGTTATTTCGGGCTTCCCTAGAGGTAATGTATGTTATTCTCAAAGGAAGGTTAAGATAGCTGACAGGTGCGCTTTTACTTCGCAAAATAACTCAAAAAATGGGTTTTGATTTTATATGTGAACTCAACGAACTCTTACAGTCTGTCTCATACGTTTTAGTAGAACATAACGTTGTAAAAGGCATATGGTATGTTCAATCCAGTACTTCACCAAGCAATTCTATTTAGTTATTTATATTTACATAGCCCACGTACACTTTCATCTATTAATGTTTGCAATGAGTCATCCTCCCTGTTACAATATTTCGAATTAATGTGTCAGCATATACCAATTTGACTCTTGCTCTTATACAATTGCGTTGTTTAAATATCAAAGAGTATGATAATAGTTTTCGTGTCATGTATTGTAAAAAATAATTTTTTTCGGTCGTTTAACACTCGAGCAGATCAACTTAGGGCACACTATTGTCAAACAAATCGTCGTATTGTAAACAGCTTTTGAGGGAAAGTGATGTAGCCATCAAAACTAAAATGTGGCTTCAACTTAACAGTTTCCATCAAACAATTGATTTGAAGCCACAGTGAACACTAAAATATTTTTCACTGTTGACTCTTTCAATATAGCATCTTATTCAGTTTTATAAGGAGATAGCTTTGCGCTCTAAATATTTAGATTAGTATATAGCATGCAAGTGACCACACACCTCACTTTCTGACATATTCTTATAATGCTTTCGTTTTTCTTGAGTTTCTCAGGAACACCATCGTTTTCAAGAGAGTGAATTCAAAAAAGTAAACACAATTTATTTTTATTAATTACAGAATAGTTAAATGTAAAATAATAAAGCATAGAATTTTAAATTTATTTTCTTTAAATCGGCCAATATACTTTTTAATGCTTTCTGATACCAAGCTTTTCGTCTGTTATGGATGTCTTTTACCTGGAGAAGTGTGCACTATATTTGGATATCGCCTTCATGTTAAAATGCTTTTGTTTGAGACCTTTAGACCATAATGTAAAAATCCTTCTTTTGGGGGGATCCTTACTGTGGTCGAGATTATTAGGTGCATGAGGAATAGCTTGAAATTTAACTTTGTTCTTGAACTTCATATCAATTCATATTTTTAAATATTGGCCGTTAACACTATTGTCTAAGAATACGCTACACAATCCATTTAACTCTACTTTACTCGAAGGCACTTTTTCTGCTAATTATGTGTGTGTCCTCATATAATTAACAAGAAGTCATGATCAACTTAGGAGAATGTTATCTTTGGTCCCATGGTGAGTTAATCAATGGGAAAAATGTCAGCAATAGGTGGGAATCTTTGAAAAAGTACATGAATGAGGCGGTATTTAAATGTATCCCTAGTATTCGAAGAGTAAATAGTTGGGTGTGAAATGGATGTGCAGCCTTATTAAGCTAGAAATCCACAAGAAGAAGTTGATGTGGAAAGAGTATCGTGAGAATAAGAGTGAGAGGAATTATGAAACATATAAAACTCAGGCTAGAAAAGTAACGAGTATTGTTAGAAAAGCTAAAACGGAGTATGAAAATAAATTGGCCATGCAAGCTAAAGGCAATCCAGAAGAATTTTATCGTTATGCCGCAAGCAAAAGAAAGAATGAATGTGGAAGAATACCTTTATTGAATGCAGATCGCGTGTCGGAAGCTAAGGAGATTGTTCAGTTAATGAGTGCTCACTTTGCTAACATATATCAACCAAGTGTATGTAACATGGTGAACAGTGCTACTGCTAGATGAAGAGTTAGAGGTTCGTAAAAATCTGGTTGAAGGGCTATTGCATAACCTGGATAAGAATTTGTCAATAGGGACAGATGGGATATCAGTCGGTTTGCTAAAGGAATATTCAGCCGAAATTGCTAAGCCTTTCACATATTTGTATAACTTGAGTCTCAGCTCAGGAATGATACCACAGGAATGGAAGGAATGTGTGATACTTCCATTGTACAAGGGTGGTGCAAAAACTAATGTGTCTAACTTTCGACCTATCAGCATCTCTGGTGTGGTAGTAGTAAAGAATTCAGAGAAGTTGGTAGGAAATCGCATACAAAAATGGGTAGACAAGCATGCTATACTCTGCGAAGAGCAGCATGGGTTTACTAAAGGAATATCATGTTTTAGCAATTTCTCATATTTTATAACAATGTTACGGCAGCGTTAGATAAAGGGAATAGATACACTATGATAATGTTTGAATTTTCTAAGGAATTTGAGAGGATACCACACGAAAGATTGCATAAACTGAAGAATATGGGATTAGAATAACCTTCCCTGATCCAATTTGAATTGGATCATGGAATGCTTTAACAGACAGATATCAAAATGTGATATATATTGGGTGTGAATCTGCCAGATTTACGGTTACCGGTGGTGTACCTCAGAGTTCAGTCCTTGGGCCATTGTTGTTCAATTTATACATTAATGGCATCAGGCAGGATCTAAAATCAGATCGATGATGCAAAGATAGGTAGGGCAATGAAGATTGCTACTGATATTCATAACTTACAAAATGATTTGAATAGGCTGTAAATTTGGGCAAAAGAAAATGGCTATCAGTTTAATGTTAGTAAGTGTAAATGTTTGCACTTTGGAGTGATTAGAGTTCCAGCGGCATATTATATTAGTGGGTTTATGCTACAAGAAACTGAGGAAGCAAGCGATCTTGTGTATGTGGATAGGAATTTCAATTTCAAAGGTCACATAGCAAACGTTGCGAATACAACTCAGAGGATAATTGCGATTTTGAAGTGAACCTTGACATGTAAGGATAAGGAAGTAATTTTGTCTCTTAATAAGGCTTTGATAAGACCACGCCTGGATCATTGTGTGAAGATTTGGTCTCCCGGGTTCCAAGATTATATTCGGATTATTGGATTTAGATTACGAAGACTGACTGCGAGTATGGATTGGAGACTCTGGTTAACAGCAGAAAGAGAGGTGATGTGATAGAACTCTATAAGCTTTTCAATGAGCGTTATAGGATATAATCTGATGAAATTTTTCGTTTCGTTTTCGTTTTCTTAAGGATAAAATTGATGAGGTTTGTAAACCCCCCCATCCAACTTGAACTCCGAGTTCAAGCTGGATGGGGGGGGGGAAGTTACGTGGCGACATTTTTATGCATTTCTATGTTCCCGATGAAGGGAGGAAGGATGGAGTTATATGGATTCAAATAATTCCTTATTTGTTTCTTTACATTTCGGATCATAATGGATATGAAGATACACTTGGTGAAGAAAGAAACCAATTAGAACTTTATTATTTTCTGAATTATATTCAGAACCTGAACTGTGAAAGAGTGGAATTGGTCCTCTGTAACAAGTAACCAATTCCACTCCTTCACAGTTCAGGTTCTGTTTCCCTTGATGTTATTCGTTAGGCTAATAAAGACTTGTGGGCTAAGAGGTATTGTGGAAAATTTCATGTACAACAGCTCTATTCATCACTCTCACTCCCTCTGGAGTGAGAGTGATGTTTACATTTCCATTGAGACGGGAGCGCCAACAATCAATTAAGGCCAACCTTTTTCAAGGAGTCAGTCCTGGTAGTTGGTATTTTAGGTATTTCCTGGTCAACTCTTGGGCTCGATAGCACCTGAGGAGATGGATTGCTTTATAGCAATAGCAATGCATTTTTGGATCTCTGAGTATGATTCTCCCTTTTGAAACCCCTGTGTCCTCTTTACTTGTACTCATCGATAAGCATAGATCCAAAAATAACTTCAGAAAGTACCAAAGTGTGTGTACGGGGGAAAATACTCCAGAAACCGTTCCCTTGAAACAAAACCTAAAACGTTCTCAAGCCAACCTGAGAAATATAATAAATATATAAGCATATGCTAAGAATTTTATAAACTAAGAAATAAAATATGCTAAGATATCAAAATAAATCAACTAATGAAATCACACACACGCTAATAAAAATAAATAAAAGTGTTCCAGAATAGTACTTAATACTATTTGAATTTGCTGTTTTTTGCCAGAATATCTGCAGTAAACGTACACTTTTAAGAAGACCCTGTTTATGGCTGACATACTTTATGGCATGTGCACAATTATTAATACCACCTCGAGTCATTTAAAAAGAAAAAAAAACAGAATAAATAATGCGACATACAAATAGAAAACGATTCCATTGTACTCAAACGTACTACAGAGATATCTTTTGTGAATCTTATGTCATCCTCACAGAAGGAAGCTATTGCATTAATTATTTTTAATACGCAAAATGAATAATTCATTACTTGCTATAAAGTGACAGACAAATGAAATCTATTAATACTCACGCATTTTCTCAAATGCACTTGAAAACATGGGGTTTTACGTAGAAGTGTCGAAATCAAAAGAAATACTCGTATATGTCACGTCAGGATAGTTTTTCTGATAATTATTAAAAACCTTATTGATTATTAGAAGAATATATAAATATATTCAGTTTATGAATTATTTTTATGCTTTCTTGGCATCTATGTAATATAGTTCACAAGAAATCATATTTCAATTTATTCATATTTTAAAGTTAAAGTTAAGTAACTTTAACTTTAACATAAAAGAAATTTGAAATAAAATGTGAAGAAAAAATATAATTAAAGACATAATCAAAAACCAAGAAAGCAGAGGTATAATAGAATGGGAGGGAAGAGTATTTCGAGCGAAAATTACAAAACACAGACACGATATACTTTAACTGTTCGAGTGATGAAAAAAACACCATTGTTCGGATAATGACTTTTGGTTTGTTGCATAATACGAAGTGATTCAAGGCAGACTAAAGTGTAATTCAAATTCCACTTTTAAATTCGTGTGGACAGACTTATGTGTTCGTCGAACACGTTGTTTATTTTTTGACGGTATATATTAGAACATAGAAACTAAGTAAATAATTAATTTATCAACTTATTGCTGATATTTCGCTGGTGTTATAACCAGCATCTTCAGAGCACAAAAACACTGTTTGTCACAATACGCGAGACAATAACAACATGGTGTAATCAACGGACTAGTTAAACAAAATTGTAGCAGCAACACAAAGACTAGAGTCCTGATTTTTGGCACCCTCTATCTGAAGGTTTGGAGTGTGTTTCAGGGCTTCTGTTGCCTCTGAGAACAATCTCTCCGACTGGTAAGAGCTTCTGTGTAGTACTTTTGTGTTTTTCCAGTTGATCCTGTGTGCTGGGGTATCGAGAGCATGGTCTGCTAGCAACCGTTATCCGCTCACCCAAGGACAGCATTCCACCTTTATCACATCCAGGAGTCTACCAAGTACCCTGCTCATGTAATCAAGCCTACTACGGCCAAACAGGAAGAACTGTGAACATCCGCATCAGAGAACACAAGAGATACGTCCGGAATTATCACTCTGGCAAGTCGGGCCTAGCAGACCATGCTCTCGATACCCCAGCACACAGGATCAACTGGAAAAATACAAAAGTACTACACAGAAGCTCTTACAAGTCGGAGAGATTGTTCTTAGAGGCAACAGAAGCCCTGAAATACACTCCAAATCTCAACAAATATGGCTGTATTAACTTGCCTAAGATCTGGGAGACAGTCATCTTAAGAAAAAACTAGTTTTTCAGGACTAGTCTTATGTGATAGCTACAGGTTTTTTTTTCAGATAGAGAGCGCCAAAAATCATGACTCTAGTCTTTGTGTTGCTGTTACAATTTTGTTTAACTAGTCCGTTGATTACACCATGTTGTTATGGTCTCGCGTATTGTGACAAACTGTGTTTTTGTTCTCTGAAGATGCTGGTTATAACACCAGCGAAATATCAGCATCAAGTTAATAAATTAATTATTTACTTAGTTTCTGTGTTCTAATATATACCGTTAAAATATAAACACCATTTTTAAATTCGCTTGCACAGGCACCTTCCTATTCAGGATTCCGATATTTTTATGGATTGTAAATTAAAAGCACTTCGTTTAGTTAGTTTTTTTGGACTTCGATCCTTTCCATGCTCAGCAAATTCTCCTCCAGTCTGTTATGAAAACGTTTTCATGATACTTGAGATCTCCGATAAGTGGGGAAGCGATCTCATATAGGCCATGAAATTTACAAACATCCATAACAACAGAAGGATTCAAGCCTAATTTCTGTCAGACGATGTCGAAATATCCTACAACATTGCATGGTGTATTAGCATGTTCAAAGTGGGTAGGATCCGCTACAACCAAAAATCAGAGTCTATTTCTGATGAAACAGTCCCTGACCATCATTTTACCACCAAACTTAACAGTTGGGATGAAACACTAGGTAAGACGAAATTCCTCAGGCATCTGCCACACTCGCACCCGACATCTAGTCACTCCACGGTTGGAAAATATTAAAGAAAATTCTAGAAATAAACAATTTATTACATCGGCAAAGTAGCAACTTAAGTCAAGTAGTGCAAGTTAAGGTAACTCTAGGATGCCTAGGAATGTATTCTCGTAAGCTCTCAGGTCAACTAACGAAACTTTCATAGTTTCGTGGTATCGTAGTGCTTGTGTTCAAGTAACCCTTATTTTACTTAAGAATGGACCCAAAGCGCTAGAATAGTGATGCTGGCAATTCACATATGCCAAAGAGAAGCTGTAAAGTGCTTCCTTTTAAGTGAAAAAGATGAACGTTCTCGACTCTATAAAATAATAAATAAATCATAAAAAACATGTACTGAGGGTTGTTAAGATTCCATTCATATTCAGATAACGTTTATTACAGTAGGTTGTTATAATTGTTCTATTTTATTATTAGTTATGGTTGTTAATCTCTTACTGTGTCAAATTTATAAATTAAACCTTATCATAGGTATGGATGTATAGAAAAAAACATAATATATATATAGGAGTCGGTACTATGATAAAATAAAATCCTTAAGCCCATTTGCAGTGATGCATTCTTTTATCGTACGTGTCAATATATTTGATGTACATGTTAATATATTAGTCACCTAAGTGAATAAACTAGTTAGTATATTGGTACCTTAATTGGATATATATATATATATATATATGAAAAGAAAAAAAAAGAATCTATTGATCTGTAAATAGAGGAATTTAGAAAGATATTAAATCGATCGAGAGACAGTAGGGGTCGAGAGCGAGAGAGAGAGAGAGAGAGAGAGAGAGAGAGAGAAAACGACAAAGATCGAGATCTTCTTCCCAACATGGATCGAGGTAGTTATAGAAATGCCTCCAGATTTTGTGAAGCGCGAGCAGCATGCAATCACCAAGTTTGACTTGCTTTTAGTGACGTCTGGAGCGTAATCTGACAGAACGAACCGCTCTTTCGAAAACTTTTATTCCGACTATCGGATTAGACGAGCTGGTTTCTCTAACAAAGGCTGTTTACTCTGGTAATGACCACATTTTTAACCAGCGACTCGAGAAGTTTTCCGATAAGCGGCCTTTACTCATTAAAGGGTCCCTCGCTCTCAGTCTAAGTAATGAGCAAACCCCTTGCTTGGGTTTATAGAGGGATTTCTGTTCCTTTTGAAACTGAGGGCCTCTTGATTTTCTTAACACGCTCTTTACGGAGAAAGATTTCATTCAGACGGTAGACGAGGTGTGAAAAAAGAAATTTTAAATCCAATTTCCCTATTCGTTTAATTATATTTCTTTCACAGATTCAGTCGGAAGTACTTTGTTATTCGCGAATTCAGTCTGAAAAGACGGAAATCTTACAACCAAACATTATTTTTAAGTCAATGTCTAGTAAATCCCGGGAACCAAATTTCAAAATAGCATTCGCACATTTGAAATGTGCTACTTATTTTCTTAACCATGCGTCACTATGGTAACAGTTTAGATGTTGTTGTTTTTTATTATTTTTATTTTTTTTTGCGTCGCTATGGTAACAGTTTAGAGGAGTGTTTTTGCCAAATTTTCAATGTCCATCATTCCTATGAAAGGAATGTTATATGCACCAGAAGGCGCTACCACTTAGCAATTCCTTTAGAATTATTAAGGAATTTTCAAAATATAAAAAAATACTGTACGGGTAGCTTTATGATGAACCAAATTTATGGTTATTATTATTATTATTATTAGAATATTGTCTGTTGACAGTCGAACAAATACACAATCCACAGTTATATTTACAGTTTGAATTTCACCCGGAGGGTATACCATATAACTATTAATTTTTAATAGTTTAATTGCAAACCATTTCTTTCTTATGGGCATTATATTTGCAAATGCATTACCATTTCCAGATTAAAAATAGTTCTGTAATAGTACCAATACATGAGACACAGTTTTAATTTTCGTCGCTACATGTCGCTATCGTATCAGCTATATTTTTCTTTATTGCGTAAACAAAACAGCAAATATAATAAGCAAAGACTTTACAGTTGGCTCAATAGGGGATAATAGTATCTATCCATCTGAATATGATATTAATTATCTCCATTAACACTATCCATGACCATCGCAATAAAACGTTGCTTTACCTTGTAATTCTTCATAGTTATCTACATATCCGCAGATAATTCCCAATTATCTTAGCGCTGTATATCTGAAATGAGTTTATTACAAGCAGACACCAATTTATCAGTGACAGCCTGGTAGTTAAGAGGGAGGTCCAATTTTAAACGTTTTAACAAAACATAGGAAAGCGTCCATTTAACAAGAGACCTTGATTGAAATCATAAACTCCCTCGCTTCCGTGTTACAATGGAGCCATTATACTTCCTCTTATAACTCTGTCGGAAATTAGGAACCTAATACTAATACCTGTAATATATCAGCCAAATTACCGTACAATTTATTAAACTATTTAATGGCCATTAAAATTCATTTGCCTTAGAGAAACTAGAAGTGTTCTTTGGAATATATTAGTAAAACATCATCAGTTATGGAGCGAGTGGAGATTTCGCCTAATATGAGAAGACTTAGTTTCTCCCAGTTCAGTTGTAACTTTTATACCAGGAATTGAAGTTAGAGAGAGCAGTTTATTTTTGATATAATTCGACAAGGTGAGCTGTGAGGATTCTTCTGCTAACATAATTGAATGTGCAGTATCGCGTTACTTGGAGAAGGTCATTGTTTGCAGGAATAAACACGGAAGATGGCTAAGGTATAAGTAGATATTTATTCGTAATGGAAAATTCTTTTTAATGTAATATATAAACCTAAAATAGAGTGGCAGATCTACTGAATGAGCGGCTTAATTGGAAGCCTAAAATAACAATTGTCCTTCTACCTTTCTCTTGTTCCTCTTGTATCTTTATGCAGTCGCTTGATCAAAACGTTTGTAGAGTGAATAAGTGAATGGGTTTGTCCTCTTATTCATTTTTCTATGTAAAGTTGCGAATTATCGTTGTAAAAACAGATGTCCAATGGAGGGAAAATGTACATTTCTGTTAAATTTGAGAAATGGAATTATATAATTGAAATATTACACTGATCTGAGTGTGTACCTCAAAAAGGTAAGACTGATAAGGTTGCAGTTCTTTTTCATTACAAGACAGGAGATCCTTCCTCGTCGCTAAATGGTGACACTTTGATGGCATTTGAGGAATTAAGTTGAAGGATCGTCCATACGTTACCACTTCTGAATGTGATATGACAATTGCAAAGCAGTTTTCACAGATATTTTATGGATGGGTTTTATCCCTGAGTACTCAAACCCTGACTAAAGATAAAAATTCAGAAATTACAGAAATATTCTTCTAGAATGACCCAATTAAGCCTTAATTCAAAGATTGTCAATTTTTGAATTGATGAGTAACACATCGGGAGAGTGAAGGAAGAGAATTTCGATATGATATCTCCACAAGAGAATTTCAATAAGTTGGTCTTTGTTTCGGTTAGATAAATGAAGATTTCATTTCAACGTTGTTAATTGTAAAGTCGTGCATTTGGCCAAAGGAAAGGAAATGAGGTGTTCCATGGGATGAAATACAGCAAACATGAAACCTTCTCAAGCTGTAATGATCCCATGCATCTAACTCATTCACTACCCAAGCAGCCTCCGTAATTCAGTCAGTATAGACCAGGAGTCCCCAAAGTTATTTGTCCATCAACCCTTTCAAGAGTTTTTTGACTTGTTATCGACCCTCTATATTTTACTATTACGTAATTATAATAGGACAAGCAAAAAAAAAGACGCTTATGTGAGTTTTTAGATTGTTTATTTTATAGTTAGTGTTTATGGTATGTATAATATAGTATATATTATTATATTACTATTACTACTACTATTACTATCACTAGTAATATCACTGGTATTACTAGTGATATTAATAAACTACTGGTATTAATATCACTGGTATTACTACCAGCGCTGCGCAATTCTTCAACATAGAGAAGTTTAGTTCGTAAATGAATAACGATTGAATTATAATATGTATGTTGATGAATTTTAGAACATTAACGCTCACTTGTATGTCGATGCGCAAAAATGAGACTCAGATCGAATACTTGTAAGTATCAGTAAATAAGAACCACGTACGTGTTGCAATCTCGCTCCCACTGCGCCGGCCAGCAGGAACCACCAACATCCGTTTATTGGTAAATACGTCAATTTGGCCTACTTGATTGGCCTCAGTAACTATTTTCATGACCTTACTCCATCTTACAGGTCCTATTCATGGACCTGTAAGATGGAGGTACTGATCCCACGATTCACTCTTAATTACGTTGTCATTACCTCCATGTCTATTGCCATGGAGGTAATCCAAGTTAACCGAATTAAATATTACCCATACAATGATGTCTTATAGGAGCCTGTATAGCTCAGTGGATGTGGCGTTTGCATACCACTGCACTTGGCCGCAGGAAGACTTGGTTTCGAGTCTAGTCGGCAACTAGAGGAAATTTTTCTAAGCCTTTTTTCGACCGGTTCCCGAGTTAGTCGATCTCTGGCAAGGGCAAGCGGGTTTTTCCTCTCGGAAACTCGGGTGTTTCGTCCCGCAAACTCAAGAAAATTGGCCGTAGAACCCACATTATTTCATACATTAAATATATTGTGTTAGGGTTAGGGACCAGGAGATGGCGCACATTTGAGCCGTCTCTCTTCACTGTGTACCGCTTAATTAGTGATAGCCTTGGGCCATCTATCTCTGATTGGTACCAGTGGAGATTGAACTGCCCAATCAGTCTCCAAAGTTAGATAGGGCTAAATGGCCTCGCCTACTCCTGTATACGGGAATAAAAAGGCGTTAGCTGATTTTTTTTGATGTCTTATATTTTTCTGTCGATCCCCAATCGACTCCTGAGCCCGATTAACCCCTAACAATGTCATATCGACCCCTTTGGCGACCGCTGGTATAGACAAACCCTTTGGTCGAAAAGACCTGGGTTCGATTCCCGTCCATGACATCAAGAACTTTTTCGACTAAAGTGAGTTAATCGGTCTCATACGGTGGTAGAGAGTTTTTTTTACCAGAAAACTCGGGTTTTTCGTCCCCCAGAACAGACAAACCAACCGCGTGAATACAGTGATCTACATAAAACATAAAATATACTTATTCTCTCATTAGGAGGGCTCCTCCCGTCTTAAGGGACGAGGAAGGAAAGTGGGTGAACCACCATACGAAATAAATAACTAACCAAGCACATTTTCAAATAATATTGACAGCCAGCAGACTGCATTTTGCTATGTAGTGTGTGTGTGTGTGTGTGTGGATGTAGGAGCGTGATCCTTGGTCTAAATGTAGATTTTAATGTAAATTATTCATTACACTCTACATTTACATTGAATTCTTTAATGGAAATGTAGATTGTAATTAAATCGGGTCGATACGTGAAAGACAGGCAAATACGGAGTATAGGTTCGCAAAGATCACGAATTTCATTTCTCGTTTATTCACCAGACGGTGTGAGACGAATAACTGCCCACTAAGAGATCTATAACACTCTGTTGATGGAAAGAGAGTTGAAGTTTCTAGGCTATCCGTATTTACATTTACATTCTTTATTATAAGCCAATGAAATGTTATAAGCATAAAAAAATAAATGCTCGAAAGAAAGTAAGAAACATTCATAGAATAGGGCAGCGCCCTTTTTTAAACTTTATAGTTTTCTTTTAAATGTGTATGACTACCAACTGTAGTCATACACATGGTGGAAAGTGAGGAAGTCTCTGAATACAGTAAATGATTTATCTCAAGAGATGCTCAGAGCCATGTAAACCATGTATAATTATATATTTAATGTTGAATATAAACGGGATGTATCAATTATATCCCTATAAATACAACGATGACAATTCGTCGAACAAGTAGGTCATTGTACCCTGAACTTGTCGACATCTTGCGCTATAATTTCGACAACACCTATTTCTCATTCTTCTAGAATTTAAAGTTGGAAAGATAGATTATACACATCTCTAGGATACATGGAAATCTCGTACAAATTATCCGTTCTTGACACAGCACGCCACAACTTGAATATCCATTTGAACAGCGAGATGTCAATGGAAGGGTTCAATATTTCGCCCGCATCTCTAGTTCGTCCAATATGTACAAAGAGTAATGAATGATTAGGAGTCCAAAACTACGAATTGTCCATCTATTTGTACATTAATTTGAGCCTTGCTATCATATTGACCTCTTGTATGTGTTTTTAACTGTAGAGTGCATAGACCCTTGTAAAGGCTTATTCAGCTCCTTTGCAATTAAAAGCAATTAAACTTCCCTAATCCTCAAGTAAACCAGTTATTTTTATAGTATTTCCTTTCTTTGTGGGAATCTATGGAATTTGTCAAGAAATACAATCTTTTCTTATCCATAGATGAATATTGATTTCTTATATATGGTAAATACAGTTTAATGAGCACCAGCTTCGCTCATATTTCTTGTTATTTAAAGGTCTTAAACACTATCAGTTTCTTCAGACATAAGGAGAATAGTGACATTTAAAAATTTAAAACAAAGAACACAAATATTGGTAAATATGTTGCTAATAAACCAAACTTAGCTAATCCATCTCGTAGCAAAGATACAATACTAGATGAATAAACATTATTTAGGGTTAACACAATTAGATTAGTATTCGTTTAGTTTATATTAATTTGTACTATTCAAAATTATACTAAATGTAATTTAACTTTAGTGCAGTTATATATATACATATATAAGTATATAACTAAACGAAAAAATTGGAGTATTGTTCTTTCAATTTTATTCAGTACAATCTTGAGTATAAAAATAAAATTATTAGACAAGTATTGATTTTAAAATGATTTGTTAAATAATATAACAAAGTAGTTGGCGGCTCGTGGGGGTGCTGCAACTTTCGAAATATACATACACACGGTAAGTACAGTGTATACGTGTTTGGATAAAATATCCAAATTATGGTAAAAATTAAAAAAAAAATTAAACATGAAACAATATTGTTTATTATCGATAAAATTATACAGTTTAGTATAATTCAAAATTACTTTAAAATAAAATCCATTATCATAACCCCAACAATGTTCAAAAATAAAAATTAACAAATGTTATAATTTTTAAGAGACGGAGTAAACACGATAAATATTACGAACACTGTACTACTGGCGCAAACTGCATATGAACAACAGTGGAACTGCGCGACGGACAGCGCCGCATTACGCTAATAGCTCGCATCTCACTATGACGTGCATATGCTTGCGCGCGTAGCAATATGACACTGTGGTAAACACAGTGTTGCTAGCATCCTTCGCCCTAAGTGCTACAAGATGGATTTTTATTATTTTTATACAAAATAAGAGAATTGTATAGGAATGTTGATGATAACATTAAATATTAGATGCAAATATAATTAAATTAATAAATATATTTATATAGAGAAAAAATTTGGGGTGCTGCAGTTCCGCAGTGGCCATGCACGAGCCGCCCCTGTAACAAAGTATACCATAACAAAATACTGTAATATTTTTTTATTAATTGAATTTCGAAGATTAAGAAAGAGAAATGCAAATATAATTAAATCACGAAATTTTTCACTGATTTAAATATAAATCAATTCACTGATTTAAAAATGACATTTAATACATATTTACATTTATTTGTCTGTTTCAGGAACAATTAACTTCCAGAGCAGCAAAACCGTTCTGAAACTAGCCTTTAATACCAGCCTCTCATTTTTTTAATAATTGTTAATAAACATGCGAAATTAATATAACTATGGGTAATATGAAAATGAATCTATGCATAAAAATGAAAATGAATGGAGGAAAAGTGGCAAAACAAAAAAAAAATAATAATAATATGAAAGGAAATTTACTGCGATAACACAAGACGCTAAGCATGGCAATGAATCCGGTCTAATTACAAAATGAGCATTTTTCTTTAGCATTAATACAAAAACAATAATATAACTTACAATATAATAAGAATAGATAAAAAGGTTGACCTTTTGTTTAATGTGCATACCATAACAGCAACTGGAAATTCATCTTTTCCATCTTACTCCAGAGATTGTTGCTAAAGGGATAAACTTTTAAAAATAGAACAATCCAGAATCCTTTTGAAATGTGTTTACTCCTGAATAAACAAAATATATATTTTTAAACATATCAAAACACTTAACTTTTTCATCCGGAAACGTGGGTTTTTCGTCCCCAAGAACAGACAAACCGGCCCCGTGAACACACATGGATTAGTCATGAATACGTCCCAGCCATATGCCGGTCCCGATCCTGGATAAAATTGGGGGATTGTGGAAAGCAATGGTGAAGTATCCCATAACAAAATCTGACGAAGAACACTTTGTGGGCAATGCCTATAAAATCACCTAGGGTCGGACACGACTGAAAGAGAAAAATCACCACACATGTATTTCCTCAGATAGTTTTTAATCGCTGCACTGTTGTGAAAAGATGTTCGCAAGACCTCCTGACATCACTATCATGAGAAAACTTACTTTTGCATGCTCCGGAATTAAAATTAATTTTTATAAATAACAGATTATGAAAACAAAAATTAAAAATTGTTGGAAGTTTGTCCACTTGGTTATACTATAAATTATTGGTTTAATCCTCTATCCAAGTGTAAGCAAACAACGTTTGCGCCTGAAATCAGGACTGGGGCAACTCATATATAGAAGCTGATGATCCTTCTCATAATTCATTGCATTATACATACCCATAAGGATATGTGCTTTGTATTATGGGCTAAGGCAAGTGATGTGAAGTCATCAGATTCTATATACGAGTTGCCCCAGTCCTGATTATATTTCAGGGGAAAACATTTATTTGTTAATAAATGCATGCATTTATAAGAATTCCATTTAGGCTTTTATTTTTGTAGACAGAAGACGTCTTAAGCTTTCGCGGCAATAATTGAGTTTGCGTTGTGTATCGAAGGCCGATGCTTGCTCATCTAGTCAAAGCTACCTTGGCTTGCTCGGTTATAGGAGCTTCCAGGTCCTCGCAGTAGCACTGTGAGTTCATGCGCGCCTAGCCATTTCACGTGGCCTCACTCTGTTGCTTAAACACAGGCCATAACAGTCAACGTATCTCTAGCCAGTGAGCAACCAACTTTTTATGACGATGTTATTGACCAGTTCATAAAGAAGAATCGTAGGGTAGAATTTTTATTCAAGCAGCTAAATTGAAAAAGATAGAATATCATTTGTAAAATAAATGTTGTATTTGTGTGATTAAATGTACACAAATTTCTAAAGATATAGTTTTAGATGGCCAATAATTCATTATTCCGCTAATCAGACTTCAATCACCTCTCACGCCATGAATGATAACAAGAGCAAACGTGAATTTCAAGAACAGCATTCGCTCCTGATAGTTTCCATTTTCTATATTCACCGAAGCATCCTTTTTATCAGCACTTCATCCTGTCTTTTGAAGGATGGCCCCCTGTAATGGATTAATAGGGTTTTCTTTCGAATTAGTTCAGAGAATAAAACGTCTGAATTTTGAATTTTAGATAATACTAGTTTTTCCGAATAAAAACTGAAATGGGTGAATAAAAAAGTGTAAGGGGGTTCGTTTTCTCCATTTTCCAAATATGGTTTGAATATTCTACAAGGACCTGAAGCTTTTCTTTCAACAGCTAAAACTTCATTTGTCCTTAAGTCTCAGTTCTGGCAGAGTTTCGAGGGAGCAGACCAAGTTGCAATTGCAAAACAATTCCTTTGCATAAGGGAGACTCTATGACTGCAGTATCAAATCATAAACCAATGGGTATCTCATGACTGGTGGTCAAAATACTGAATTCAAAAAGAGAATTCAGGAATAACAATGTATGAGGGGCTACATGGCTTTGTGACTGTCCGGTCATGTATTAATGATTTACTAGCTGTAATAGAGTGAATCAGATAAAGGGAATGGATACATGATGATTCTGCTGGATTTTGCAAAGGTATTTTCTAGAATACCACATGGAACTCTGTTACGCAAATTAGAACACCTGCGGATGGATACGACACTGGCTATGTGCATAAGTGGATACTTGCTGGAAGGGACGGAATCAAGGGGAAAATAGGTCTGCCGCAAGATTTCGTATTATTTAAATTCTAAAGAATATTATTCTTTAATTTTTAAAGAATATTATTCTTTAACTTGTAAACAAATGATATAAGAAATAATCTGAAATGCAATATTCAGTTGTTTACTGATCGTGAAAAATCGGGTAGAGCAACAGTTAATCAAACTGATGTAGAGAGTTTGCGGGATTTATCAGATCACATCTGGATTACTGTACTCAAGTCTGGTACCCTGGGTTTCTTGGGGATGAGAAGCGGTGGAGGGGATTCAGAGGCGAGATGGTGAGTGGCCTCTAGAATGTGTCCTATGAGGATAGATTGAGGGTTTGTGGATTGCAAAAGTGTTGATTGATGGGTAAAAAGAGGAGGAGAGATATAATAACAACATTTAAGTTGATTAAAGGATTTTAAAGGATTGATGTAGGGGAAATGTTTCAGCACTTGGCTATAGAGAGAGAGAAACCACGATAAAGAGCCAAGAAGCTATTTTTTTTTCGGCAACATAAATTAAGTTAAGGAGGATAGTGGATCCCGTATTATTTTACAGCCGGGTACGAAACTCGGAGATCGAAATCCATCGAAATCTGAGAATTTCATGCCGAAGAACTATCGGCGAGTCCAGGTGTAAGTGATCACCTGGGTAGTACAACACTAGGGTAACTCGTTACAAAGGTGGAGCAAGCTCCGTCACTATCCTTAATATTTCTAGATTTTCATGCCTTCGGCATGAAACTCTCATATTTTGATGGATTTCGATCTTCGAGTTTCGAACCCGGCTGTAAAATAATACGGGATTTACTATCCCCCTTAACTTAAGAGAGAAACCAGTCAAGGAGTCATCCCTGAAATTGAATAAAGGTGTGGTTAGTAGGAGTGTGAGACTTAATTTTTTACTTGGAGAGTAGTGAATGAGTGGAGTGTGCTGCCTGAGTCAGTTGTGAGTGCTTTATTTGTTAATGGGTTCAAGAGAAGCGGGTTTCCCGTGATTAACCTTTATTCTCCATGGAGATGCCGGTATAACAACAATAACAGCAATAACAATAATTACTTGGAAATAAGATATAAACTACCCTAGTAAGTTAAACTCTCGCGATGACTAAAGAAACAGAAAAATAAATAAAATATTAAAATATTGGTTCGTTTCCCTCCTTTTTTTTTTTCAAAGGAGTGCTGAACTAAAATACTCTTTGAAGCTTATCCATAAAGAACACAATGGAAATTCAGGATCTCTCCGAACGCAGATTTTAATAAAAACACACACATACGTTCTATTGTGTGGATTCCTTTCGCTCATCAATAAAGAGTGGAATCGAAAGGCTGACAAACAATAGAATGATAGAAATTCAAAACTAAATTGGTTTTCTTGAAATTACCAATATAAACAGCTTTAGCTTTTAAGCGCTTCTACTCGACAAATCCTTTAGAAGTAGGCAGTAACAGATCGCACACTAATATTTGAAAGTTATGTATTTTTTTTTCATTCGGTATAACTATGCGTTAAACGACCGGTTTTAGGCTTGAATATTTATAATTGCGTATGTTTTCTAGCAGTTTATTTATTTATTTTTATCTGGAGTAAAACTCTGAGATTCTATTCTTGCTCGATTAAAAACGCTTATCAAGAATCTTGTACAGGATTTGAATCCAGGGCTTTGCCAGTAAAACACAATTTTTTCGATATCCACGATTATAATATGAGAGAGAGAGAAACGATGTCGGACTACCAATATAAGCAGAAAATCAGGATTCTTAATATCCTCTATACTATGGTTGAAAGATTCATTCGCAGATTGCGGATTAATTTCAACAAAGCGATAATTATTTTTTATTTCGAGATCATCTTACTTAATCCTAAACTTTAAGATCAAGACGCTTACAAAAAGTTATTCGTTATGCTCTTTTTAAAATGTTTTTCAGGAAAATATTTTAAACAAAGGTAAACAAAAAACGGGACACTCTTATTTCTATTGATCGGATACAACTTTCGATACGGTATAGCATCCCGTCGTTTAAGGTTATAAAGCCTTATACAAGATATAAGGGTCGACTTGGCTGAAGCCAACCTAGTACCAGTGCAGTACGTAAATTATCATTTACGGATGGCACTCCTTTCATGGGTATAGCAAACAGTCGATTATGCATTCCGCATAGAAATGAAATACAGCAGCGTACAATGAAAGCAGTAGACTGGACTAAAGCGATAACCTAATTTATAGTTTCAGAGTTTCCCAATGTATTTACATCATCATCATCATCATCATCATCATTATCAAATTCCTTCCATGTACCCTCAAGGGGGTGTAGAGGGTATGATAGCACTACATGAAAAAAATTACATCATTACTAACTTCCTATCTACAATTTTCCTCCAAATCAGTCTGTTACTTGTCAAGACTCCAACATTATCAGATCTTATATTTCTATCGTCTAAGGCACTTTGTACCATATCAATCCACCTATATCTTGGTCTTCCTCTAGGTCGTTTTGCTGCCAACCTGGCAGAGAACACTTGTTTTGCTAATCTTTCTTCTCCCATTCTGTTTAAGTGAGCATACCACCTGAGATTAGCTCTGCTAATGCATTCCTGGATGTTGACAATGTCAAGTTCTTTCCTAATATCCTCGGTTTTAATATGATATTGCCATTGATGCCATCTGCTCACGCCTATAATCTTTCTCAGGACTCTCATATCGCGGTGTCTAGTCTTTGGTCAAGTGTGTTACTTCTGACCCAGCTCTCAGATCCATAAGTTAAAACTGGTTTGAACACTGTCTTCTATAGCTAATTTAGTGTTCCAACTAATTTCTCTCTTATTCCATATGAATTTATTCAATTGACTTCCTACCATACCAGCTTTGCTGATTCTATATTTAATTCTATTTCTATATTTAATTTACCATCTTCAGTAAAAATCGTGCCTAATTAGCTGAAATATTTCACTTGTTCCACAGGTTCTCCATTCACAACACAGTTGACATTTTCAATGATTCTGTCTATTTTCATTGTCTTTGTCTTTTTATTGCTGACCTTTATACCATATCTATTACAACAGCTATTCAATTTAGTCAAATAATCTTGCAGACTTGTAGCGGATTTATTTAGAAGTATAACATCATCCGCATAAAGCAAAGAGCTGACATTAACATCTCCAATTTTGATATCATGTTTAATACCACTTTCCTTCATAATGTGATCCATATAGATAATGAATAACAGAGGGGATAATGTACATCCTTGTCTCGCACCAGATTTAACATTAAACCATCTTCCTGTACTTCCTTCAATTCTAACTGCTGACTTACAACTCAAATAAAGACTGGGTATTACTTGATATAATGCCCCATTGACGCCATATAACTGTAGCGTATTGAATAGCTTCTTTCTTGGCACCTTGTCATATGCCTTTTCCAAATCGACAAAACTTAAATACAGATCTCTGTTATATTCCCATGCTTTCGCGACTATTTGTCGTAAAATGAAGATCTGATCCTGACAGCCTCTATCTGGCCTGAATCTTGCTTGTTCTTCACCAAGCTTTCCTTCCACAATTCTTCTCAACCGTTTCTCAAGTATACTTGCATAGATCTTGCCAGGAACACTCAGTAGGGAAATACCTCTGTAATTCTCACATTCAGTTTTATTTCCCTTTTTATATATGGGTACTATGAGAGCTCTACTCCAATCATTAGGAATTCGTCCCTCAGTCCAGGCTTTCTGAAGTATGCAGTGCAGCCACTGTAACAATCTTATACCACCATACTTAGCATTTCTGTTCGAATATCGTCTACTCCTGCTGCCTTTCCACATTTCAAGCCTTTGATGGCTTTTTCTACTTCAAGTATGGATATGTATTCCTGACTGCATGCTTGGTCAGTGTTTTTTACCACTGTGCTGTCATCACTGTTTGTTTCATTTAGCAGTTTTTCAAAGTAATTACTCCATACTTGAAGGATATCTTTTTCTCCTGTTTTCATGTCACCTTTATCATCTTTAACCCCTTTTACAGAACTCTTTTCTCCATTCCTAAACTTCTTCAACAACCTCTAGAATATTTTGCCACCTTTTTGATATTTATTTTCTATATTCTTGCCAAAGTCCACCCATGACTTTTGTTCAGCTAGTTTTACACAGTGTTTAGCATTCTTGCATTTGTCTCTGTATTCTCTAAGAGCACAAGCTGACTTATTTGACAGGAACTTTTGATATGCTTTCTTCTTTTCCTTCACTGCCTCTTTAACTTCCTGTGTCCACCAGGGAGTTCTGATTTTTTATCCTTGCAGACAACCTCGCCACATGCCTTTCTGGCAGAATCAATCAATGTTTTCTTCAGAGTTTGCCACTGAATCTCCAAGGTTTGATTCCTGTTCTCAAACTCTTGCATTTTTTCTTCAATAATATTTGTGTATTTTAGTTCACAATCTACAGTTCACATCGGAGAGCTTTTCAACTTTTATTTGCTTTAAAACTTTCTTACATGTTATTCTTTTCAATATGAAATTCAATTTTATTCTGCTCAAGAATAAAATTGAATTTCAATTTCAATAAAATAGTGATCATTTCCAATTTCAAATCCTCTGTACACTCCAGTGTCCTGCACTGCAGAAAACATCACTATCAACAATAACGTAGTCAATAAGACTTTTCTTATTCCTTGCCTCTTCTCTCCATGTGAATTTGTGTACATTTTTATGTTGGAACATGGTGTTAGTAATAATCAGTCCATGTCCTGAGCAGAAATCCAACAGATATTTGCCATTATTATTAGCTGTGCTCTTTTCTCCAAATTTTCCCAAAATTTTTTTGTATGTCTCACAATGATTTCCTACTCTGCTATTTAGATCCCCAACAAGGACCAACGTTTCCTTTTTAATTGTGTCAGTTTCTTTTTCTAAAGCCTCAAAAAATTCCTCCACTTCTACCTTACTAGAACCTTCTGTGGGACCATAGGCACAAATAAGTCTCATTGTCCAGTTCCCCATTCTCATATTTGCCCACATTACTCTACTTGAGACTGACTGCCATTCAAGAAGATTAGCCTCGTATTTTGTGTTGAATACTATGGCTACTCCTTCTTTTCCTTGATTGTCATTGCCTGAATATAACATTTTGTATTTATTGCTCAGAAAGATCTCACCAGTTTTGGTCTTTTTTGTTTCAGTCACCCCTATTATGTCGATCTGATACTTATCTAATTCCTCAGCTAGCTCCATTTCTTTACCATTCAGGCTTCTTATGTTGATAGTACCGATCTTTAACTCTGGTGATGTTGAGTTGGGGTTTGTTTTCCGATTTGTTCCAGTAGCTGACTTTTTGCTGTTGCCCTGGTTCCCTGGCGAAAACAACGGGGGCCTTGTTTAACCGGGCGACGCCCCAGCCGGCATGAAATTTTGTCATGTCGTACCATCATTTTTTATTTTGGTTTACCCAATAAGAATACAATTTGGTCGGCTAAATCCCAAATTGCCAGCCCATCCTCGTTCGTTCAATATCCAAGTAGATACCCAACAGGGTGCACCATGAGAAGGTGAGGATTGGACATTAGGTCAGAAGCCCTGGTCGGTTCTCTGCATTCCTTTAAAGGCTATGTGGAGGTCTCCTCTCAGTTATACAGCTTTGACCCTTAATACAAGATATACCTTATACAAGATATAAGCGTCGACTTGGCTGAAGCCAACCTAGTACCAGTGCAGTACGTAAATTATCATTTACGGATGGCACTCCTGTCATGAGTATAGCAAACAGTCGATTATGCATTCCGCATAGAAATGAAATACAAGCAGCGTACAATGAAAGCAGTAGACTGGACTAAAGCGATAACCTAATTTATAGTTTCAGAGTTTCCCAATGTATTTACATAAAATAAGTAATTCATAATAAAGAGAAGTCTTAAATTCTTTTAGTGTGAGGGCAGAAAGGTGAGCTAAACGTAGTTTTATTTTGAAAATAATCTTTATAATGCAGGTGAATTATGGAGTAAATCATGTCCGAAGGAGAACGATTTAAAATGTGTAGTTGGATCTCTTTACTTGTGCTAACACAGTGTATATAAACAGTATCCTATAGAACTTCTGGATCTAATTGCTTCAAAGTGTTATTGGAATCGACACAGAAACACATAAATCTCATTTTTCAATAAGATTTGTTCAACATCATTTAGATAATCTTGTGATTGCAAATAATTTAATTAAAAATAATAATAATCTGATGAAGCCAAGGGTTAGAAATTTAATTCCCTACGGCAAAGTTTCATTAACTGTCTTAATTACTTGGGTGTCATTTTTCAGAGCTTCTGGCTTTTGGTATGATTTAAAAGAACATCCTTACAATGCGAATACAATTAAATGATTCCAGGAAAACATTCACTCTTCAACTTCCCAAATAATGTAAAACACATCAACATTTGTAGCCCAAAAAATACTTCACGACGAAATTAAATTTTTCAGAAGATATTACATAAAAGCATAAATTTTGAAAACAAAATGAACGCAATGACCTCAACAATCGTGTGCTGTGCTGTGTAGCTTCGTATCGAAACCAAACCGCAGTAGTTTTTATTAATGACATCATCAAAGCTATTGCTAGGCAACCTCACACCATCATTTTTTTCTACTATAATTTCTACAGTAATATTTGTTTAACGCATATTCTTGTTCTTGTTCTTCTTTGTTCTTCAAAATCTCTCCAGGAACATCGGGATTGTGTAAGGCCTTCTGTCAGTTATTTATCCTTGATTGTGGTCCTAATTTAGCGACGAAAAGCCTCTTCTCATATTCCACTAAAATCCATCTCTTCCATGCATTGTTTTGAGGGCTGAATTGTTTTTCTCTGATGGGTTATATTCCAAAGCTATATGAAAAACTCCTTAATCATCTTATAAAGTGTATGTCTAAACTAATTTAATTTTCTTATTCTAATTTCCAAGTTAAAATTTTTCTGATTTGTTCTTTGCAGCGTTCTTCATTACTTTTAATTTTCGGTCATCAAATTCGAAATATTTTCTGAAGCCATGTATTCAAGAAGATTTGTAGCTTTCGTTTTGTATTTCATTTGAAATCAACTATCAAATCTATCTGTATACATTGAATATTTACATCATTATTAATATATTTAACTTTTCATAATCGACAAGCAGGATGTTCCAACTAAATTAAGCACATGATGTTTGAAACGTCATCAGCATCACTATCCGCTCCTCTATCTGCTTATAAAACACTACCACGGTGTATAACATTTGAAACTGTTTCGATTTATTCATTTGAAATTGTACATTGTGCCTTGATTTTTAGATTCATTGTAATTTCTTCAATTTTATTAACAGAAATTCTCAAATGGAGGTGACAGAGTCACTCTCTCTCTCTCTCTCTCTCTCTCTCTCTCTCTCTCTCTCTCCTTTCTTCCTTCCTTCGAAAGACATAACCAGATAGTAAATACTTAAGTTTATATTTCGGTTTTATATATAAATAGAGCAAATAAATTTGTTTTCATTCATTATTATTTCTCTTGCTTTCATGCATGTGCGTCCTACTGTTCATGAACGACTGATAGGATCATCTGCAATCTGTGTTTTTATCAATCCTGTTTCTCTATAAAATCGCACTGTGCAAAGGCAATATCCGAATGTCTGCCATGTGTAGTAAGCATATCATGTGCTACCTACTGTTTACAAACGACTGATGAGTCCATCGGCAATCAATATTTTCTGGTTATATATCGTCTCACTATTAGAATCGCTGCAATGTCATGTCTAGTAAGCAGATCTTGCATGTGATTTTTAGAGGAACATTTATGTACGTGAGGTCCAACTTTTCAATGATATTTGAGTTCTAAGAACATTTTTGAGTTCTATTTGAGTTCTAAAACAGAGTTCCTATTTGAGTTCTAAAACAGAGTTCCTATTTGAGTTCTAAAACAGAGTTCCTATTTGAGTTCTAAGGAATTGAGATAAAAGTTCAACTTTGTTCTGCAAACATCTACCTTGTCTAAGCTGAGTGGAATACCACGAAATATCTAGTATTATATCATCTGTAAATATTATTAAAAGTAATTAATAAATTCCCTTTGTTCTGATCAAACTATTGCAAAACAAAGATATAGTATGATTACTTCAAACTTGAAGAACAGAAAGAAAATTAATTTTTTTTGTGATCTTTATATTTTTTTCTTTTTAATTATTTTATTTTTCCATTTAATATATTTATATTTAATATTTTTACATAGTTATGTTTATTTTATATAATTATATTTCTTTTCTTTGATTATTTTATTTCTTTCTTTATTATTTATCTATATGATTTTAGTTATTCATTTAACTCTTATTTAAGTACCAAATGATCAGCTAATGTATGTTCGAATTTCAATCCTTTTTCTTTTCACACACTACATATACAGCAGAACGACAGACCTTCGATAATAGATTTTCATAAAGAACGTGAACAGTCGCAAAATTAGCTATATATATCATTAAATTGATTTATCCATGAAAATTGAATTATCAGTTTTCAATTATGACGTTAGAAGTGTGTAGAACTACAGAACTAACTCATTAAATAGAATTATATGCGACACGTGAAGCTCACGCACAACCGTGTTTGACAGCCGAAGCGGAAACTGATATTAATTATCAACAACTGAATTATCTATAAAAATCTATAACCGTATAAAAGATCACGTGATTTTGATTCGTGCCAATTTCATCAACCTTTTACATTTTGCACGAAATCCTTTTTCTTCAAATCGTGTTTAGTAATTTAATTTGGGTATATATACAAGTGTATACACATTCGTATATTAAACATTTTTTACTTTGTTATATCTCTTAAAATGTATCTGTAAAAAAAAATAAATATCGATATTTTTTCTCGACCATAGAATGATATCGGGAAAGGAAGCAATTTTCGTAGCTGCGCAAACGTTATTACAAAATGACACATCTATTGATTTAGACACTGTCTTTGTAAGAGTTCTATTCTTATTGATACCGTACATGGAAAATTAAGAAAGAAAGAAAAAAAAAACGATTACGGAAACGTTGCAAAGCCATCTTTGATTTTCTCTCCAATGTAAAATAATTAATTCTTTCACTACTTTCCTGATTAACTAGCAGTTCATCTCTACTAAACCATCTTTAACATTAATATCCATTTCTTTGATTGAAATATAAATTATATGAGATCTTTGCAGACACATATTTATCTTTATCTGATTAATAAATTTTCATTGATTTTTTTTTAATGTGTGTGCGTTTCTGCATTTCCTTCTGTTGCATACCAGGAAAGGTATATTACGTATCATTATGATAATTAAACTGAATGTCACGTGATGAAGAAAGGTCAGTTCACGCGCCTAATATTTCATTAGATGATAATTACTCAGGTCGTTGTTGGTCTGGGCTAAATCAGTTGTTTACATCTTTCCACGTCTCAATTAGTAAAAGTGGTGTTACAAACAAATGATATATTAATGCAAAATGTAGTCAGAAACAAATCTCTTCATGAGAAATTAATTGATCAAGGAATCAAAATTAGTAAAACAATATCGATTGAATCAAATAAATGACATCGGTTTAGATCATGGATAGCAAAAGTTTAACCTAGTCAATTCAAACTAAAACGTTTCCAGAATATCTGAGATCTCTCACACTTTTTTTTTTAATTTCCTTTAAACAAGCCATCCAGGATCGGTCATTTAGATTGCTAGTTATATAATACGAGGTTTGTTCAAATGTTTCTAGACATCATGTATTCAAAACATATACAAATACTTATGAGCAGTCGAAACTTATAAACTTCGAATCCTTCTTTTATCTAAAATGCAGTGTTTTTTCCACTCCTAAAGGCATAATTTTGAGTTTTCCTGTCACGTTTTGTTTAATTTCAAGTACGGCTTGAAGCCTTTATCCTTTAACTGCTGGTTTTAGCAGAGCAAATAAAAAGATATAGGATGCAAAAGCTGGTGAAGAGAATGGACGAGGTACAACTGTGATATTCTTCAGAATCAGAGATCGTAGTTCTGATTGAAATCATTTACATTTCCAAATCTTCCGTCGGAATTTTATGGCTGGATCCCACTGAGATTTCTGTTTTATAGGCATTTCCCGAACAGTAATTCACCAAATGCCGATGGCTTTTCGCACACACGAGTCATCAAGTCTTGGGTGCAAAATGCTGATGATCGTCAAGGGCGAAGTCTCATCTACAATGGAAGTTTTTCATCTTGAAACCTTCTGAATCATTTTGAATGTCTTAAAGTTGCTTAAGGCATCATTCCTAAAACTGTTTTAAGCATCTAATAAGTTTCAATGTTTCTGTTACCAAGTTGAACGGAAAAATTAATGCACACGTTGTTCATTAATTCCTGATATCAGTACATTCAAAATGAAAATAAATAAATAAATAAAATCGCGTTCATTAATCAAAGCACGGCGGGTGACTGAAGTGACGCAGTGACTTCGACCTTTTTTCATCCCGTAACGACATATCTACCTCGTATATCTGCTTACACAATAGGCTACTGGGACCAATTCTTATAATAATAATAATTGTCTCGGAATGTTTTGAACAGACCTCGTATAATCTGTACGTGACTAATAAAATTAATTTACGTACGAATGTATTCGTACGTAAATTAATTTTATTAATTTACCGGGAGAAAAGTGAAGCAGAAGCTGGATGATGCTGGAACGTTTCCATGGAAAGCTAACTTTACATACCAAAGATATGTCTGAAGTGCAGATAAATAAAACCTCTTTGCTACTACAAGAACCTCAGTTGAAAGCTAAACGAAAAATCCAAATCCAATTTTGCATTAAATTCAAGCAAAAGTGTCATCTAAGATCTCCAGTCTATCATTTCCTAAATGCTTTGAGAAAAAAAAAACGTGCAATTGGGCAAATGCTGTCATAATAAGCATCCATAATGTCCTTAGACGGAGTGAGAAAGATGCTACGATTAGTTAGCACCAAGGGAAACAAAATGATCGTACTGAATAATAATGTGAGGATAATCAGATCCATCCCGAAATATACGAAGTTCCGTCTGACGCTGAATTAAATATTTCGGATTTATCCGATTTAGGAGAGCTGTTTTAGAATTTTTGATCCCTTAAGTTGGTGCAGGGAAATCTCACTTTCACAAAATTATAAATTCTGTGAAATTTATAATTTATAAATAAAGATAAATTTCGTGAAATCTCACAAGGTCGGTATCATGCCAACTGTGATGAAAACATTTGTTTTCGTTAAGCTACAATCAAGTCTATTTTAATATATATATATATATGAATATGGTTCTCTCATTGATGCTATCGGTCAAATAGTACACATACCCGCCACTGAATTTAAAACTTTTATGCAGATGTACGTAAACATCACTTACCCTGCCTATATGCAAAATACTTGGTCATGTACGCGAACTATTTAGGAATGCTGCAGATCCGTAATCGTTAATAGTATTGATGACAATGGGAAAAACAAGGGATCAATGGAGTTCAATAAATGGCTTGTTTTTGGTGTCTGTCTGGCTGGAGCCACGATTTTGAAAAGAGCAGAGCCGTCTGGTTTCTCAAAAGGTGAGAAATCCAGGGTCATCTTGTCTAAGAGGCTTAGTGGTGGTCCTAAGAGAATCTGTCAGGAACGAGATCTCCGTCATCTTAGAAGGCTTGTACTGACAAACAAAACATTTTGCGTAAAACAGTTTACCGAAGCATCTAACGAAGGCTGTTCCCGACCCATATCCCAGAGAACTATGCGCAGGGAATTGAAGATGATCGACATTGGTAGGCGCATGCCTATACGGAAACCACTAATTTCTGTGAAGGACCGTAAAATTCGTCTCAAGCGGTGTCAGGACCACCGTGACTGCAGAGTGGGAGACTGGAAAAACGTCCTGTGATCAGACGAGTCAGTACATCTTGTTATGTACCTACGATAGGTACATAGTTTAGCAGGAACCACATGAAACAATGAACCTAGCTTGCCTTGTTAACACAACTCAAGGTTCTGCAGGTAATGTCATGTTCTGATAGCGCGTAATGGATCCTATGATATTGCTGGAAGTCCCGTCTTCTCCAAGGAATATCTTCCTTGGAGAAGATATTCCTGAACATTGTTGCCGATCAAGTCCATCCTGCAAATGCTGACTCACGTTTTATCCAGCTGGTGACAGGTTTTTTATGGACGACAATGCTGCTGCCGATTACTCAGGACAGCAATGGTTCAGCGAACATGACAGTGACTTCCACCGTCTTTCCTGGCCACCAAAAAGTCCGGATCTAAACCCTGTTGAAAACGTATTGGACATGTTAGAAAAACAGACTCCGGAGCAAAGTCCTCTTCCGTCTAATATGAGCCAAATAACGGACTGTGACGGCTGGTATGTTGCAGATCATGTGCAATCCAACACCTTGTGGAATCCATGCCAATCTGCATATGTGCAATTCGGGATAAAGAAGTACAACACTTTCGTGGTTGGTATGTATTCTTCCGCAACGAGTCCCAAAGAAAAGTCGAAATTTTCTCCTTTGATTAGAAAGACCTGTTTCGAATCTTATAGAGGAAGCGAAAGTCCCTAATAGTGACTTCTCAAAAGAAGGTGGGTTAACTCCTTTCATATGGTAGAGCCCGTGTTTTTTTAAACACATTAGACACATACTTTTATTTCTCTTTTGCCATAATTTTCATCCAAACCCTGAATATTTTAAATTGTTATTTAACATTAGTTATTCTTTAATTTAATTGAAAAAATTTGTAATTATTAAAATTTATTTCTTTGAATTCTAATAGTTGTAGATGGGGTATTCTCCTACAATTGATAGTAGATATATTGTCACGCACCTTCAATTAAATATTATCATTTTTTTATCTCTTTTCAACTGTATTTATAATGGCTATGAAACCCATCCGAAAATTCTACAAGTATTAAATTAATTTAATTAAACTTAATTAAATTTTATTCTTATATAGTGTACCTACGTCTGGATTTTTAGATCTATACGTAATATTCCATATCCGAGTATTAGGTTTAAAAGTACTTTCTTTCATGTGGATTCAATTTCAACTGTTAATTTGCAACTTACACATATGCATTAGATTAAGTATATAGCAAATATATGCTAAATTTAAAATATATATTAAAATTATAAACTGAGTTTAAAATGTGTTGTTTGTCGATTTACTACAGCTGGTCTAATCCACTTAACTTTTTCTGTATTCCAGGTATATACAATGACAAAAAGTGTTACATAACCTATTTGATAACACTGAGAGTATTTTGTGATACATTTTGATAAACTTGTTGCAGTGCAATACATAAAGGTGAGTTAAGAGAAAGAAAAGATGGTTGCCTAGTAACATAAATTTGTCAGGTGGTAACAAAGATAAACGAGAACTGCCTAGAAATCGTTTCCGTACGGACTTTGAAGCAAAGTAGAATTTATAGAAATACGCAACTTGCTATGTCAGAACACAGGATAAAGTTCTACCGAAGTGCATCCCGGTTAGCGTAGGTTATTAGCAATTTTCAAACATATGAATTTCTTTATAAATATTACTGGATACTGGTAAAAGGGAATGCGACACATTTTATCAAATAATGAGGTCACCAGATGGGATTCACAGAAATCGGTGATAACTAATAAATCATCAGGTGCAGAGTTTTGGAAAGTTATATTTTCTGCTTTCAAAGGGAGACCCCAATTCGAATATATTATGTGAACGAACTGTTAATCTGAATTCAATTCTAGCGTAGATTATAATATACTAGATTATAATAGATCACAGATTCGTAAATATAAGAACAGCTCTCACTGTCCTCTCAGGATAATTGAGGCCCCTTCAATTAGAACAAGTGCGCTCCACCCAACGAACTCTGCCCTAAATTCCTTCATAAGCCTCAGCAAGAGCTCTGATTTGCTACTTTCTGACAATATCGATTTTAAATGAGTGATGGGCTCCTTGGAAACTAGTTAGAAGGTGGAATATTTCAGATAGTCATCAGTAGGCAGTAGGGGTCAACAGATGTCTTTCACATTCACCCGTGCTAGACTTCAGATCGTACAGTAAGAGAGAAAGAGATGGAAAACTATCTAATGGGAGAAAGATTTGGGGTGAGACATAATGGCAATTAGCTGTAATAACTAGATTTGTATTAGTCAAACCTTGTTGTTACTGCAGTTCTCCAAATCTTGTCCTTATTGTAATTTTACAAATTGTGAGGTTTCGCTTTCCTATATCCTCCAGTTTTTCCCGATAAATGTTGGAAAATATATTTCTTATTCGATGAGGTCAGTGGCGGCTCGTACATCAGCACTGCGACATTGCAGCATCCCAAGGAAAAAATAAAAAAATTAAATTTTGTTTGTGTTTATAAATAATAACAATGCTTACAACATTATATAAATGCAATACAACATGTTAAAGGTTAGAGCTTATGTTTTGACATTGATTGAATAGTTAATAATTGGAATTGTTTGATTAACGCTTCAGACTACGAAATAAATGCACTGCGATCTAACGCAGTGTCAGAATTATCACGTTAGGCCAATTACAGCTAGACTCGTCGATATTTGTTTGCGCTTGTCATTGCACGTTACAAGTGATTCCGATACTGCTCGTTTGGGCAGTGTCACTTACAGATAAATAGATAAATTGTATGCATGCGCGTTATTTCTGTGAGATACGAAACTTTTATTATTGGTGTTTGTTCATGGTGAGGGTGAAATATTTTTAATAAAGCAATTTTTTAATATGTAAATTTATTTATTAATAAATTGGTTACTGATTAAGAAAAAAAGATTTTTTTTATTCAGATTCATATCTGTAGCTTAATAACAGAGAGTTCCACCGATTCCTGTGTCAAAATCGAATGATTAATTTCTCCATAACCGACATACAAATAGTTTCATTAGCAGCATTTAAGAAGAAATTAATCATTCGATTTTGACACAGGAATCGGTGGAACTCTCTGCTAAGCATGCAGGGTTCTCTGAACCTATCTATTGCGGAGACAAATCTTTCCATCGCTCCTGCTGGTTCCCTGAAGAAATAGATTGTGATAGTCCGTCCCTGCAACTATACTATGATGCTACTCGGAACGGAATGGGGATGTTGCTTTCCTTTGATGTTTCAGAGGAGCTGGACGGGCTGTGTGAATTTTCACATGTTTCCGCTGAAAATGTAACTATGTAGGAGAAGGGAGGCCCATCCTCGCAGGTAGATATTTCTTTTGCTGGTTATCGTTTTTATTTTGTATTTCTTTTTGTTCTCCTTGGTCCGTTTGGTATTTAGTCTCTCAGGATATTTCTTCCATTTCCTCTACTGCCTCCATTCTTGCGAAGTCGGTGATGGTGTTGCCAGTTCTTTGGCTGCAGTCTCAGTAGTTGTAGTGGGAGTCTCCGATTCTGTATTTCGGTTTGTCTTTCTTTTTTAGTGTTGCCGAGGGATGCGTAGGCATCGAGGTTGCTTGTTTCAATTCCTGAGGACCAGCTGTTGGTGGTCTATCTATAATGCTGATAAGTATATCAGCATTATAGATAGAAGAATACATAAATAAATATATTCATATATAGACAATATTTTTAATAGTTTTAATTTTATTTTCTTGAGATATTAAATTTGCGATTTTTGATCATCACTTTCAGTTTGTAGAGAGATCGATGATGTACACCTAAGCTAACTCCTGCTCCGTGATGATGTTGGGTTGCAGAGTGCTGTAAATCATAAGGCCACTCTGTCCATCTTCTGAATAAATTGGATGAGGAGTTGACGTTTGTTTCTTGCAGAAGTATTAAGTCTATATGATACTTTTGTTCAAGGTCAAGGAGTATTCTGTTGCGTAAAGCAGAGGCACATCCTCTTGCATTGAGAGAATATTTATGAAAGTTTGATTGTACATTTAATCTAATATTGGTCCTGGTAGTTTGTAGCCCATTAAATAAGACATCTTGCTCTCTGCTCAAAAGATTCCATGGCAATCAGAAATCAAATATCTTGGGGTACTACTGGATACGAAACTCCTTTTTAACAAGCACATCAATCTCATTGGCTCCAAGACATCCAAAGTAATATCTTAACTCTACCCTATGGTCAACCGCAAGAGTAAACTGAGCTTACAAAATAAATTACTATTTTACCTGATTGTTATACGTCCAGTTATTACCTGCGCCTCACCAGCATGGAGTCACACTTCACGATGAAATATTTCAAAACTACAAAAAATCCAATAAAATGCCTAAGAATGATTCTAGATGCCTCATGGGTTATCAGAAATTCACAGATTCATCTAGAAACCGGCAATCCATACATCTCCTCCCTTCTCCGTGATCTCGCAGAAAAATTCTTCGTCAAGTCAAGTTCACATTCAAACCCCCTTATCGTACAAGTCAATTACAATGAAACAGAGTACTTCAAATACAAAAGACCGAAGGTTGTTCTACTCCCAGCTGATCATAACTAATACAACTGCCCCCAGAGGGCGAGCTTAAGCTCACCAAACCCCTTTCCCATATAACTTCCTTTACAGACAAAGGGGAATATGAAAAGCATTTTTGCTTCACCCATCTTGACAGTAGCGTTATACGTTATAAGATGATTGAAATATATTAAACGCAGTAATCAATTGTGTGAGTGATTATGATTACAGATTATTGATCACGAATCAGTTTTTTGGAATTTGTGTGACGCATAGAATGATTGAGGTAGTGTTGTTATCTCATGTAAAGTTCTGGTTACTCTAGGTAAGTACTTTACTTCAGAAAACTATAGTTGCAACGAAACCGATTTACTAAGTCAAAGTTTTGCTTCTGGTACATATCGACGTTAGAATCGCCATTGTTGGCTTATATAAACAACAGATTGTTGACTATTGTAGTGTCGTCATCACCATGAGCGAGGAGGAAGTTGACACTTATACTGAATCGCTCAACAAAGGGTAGGCACTCAGCATTCTCAAAAAAGATTGTAAGAAAAGTCGAACGCGAGTGGCCCGGCATCCGTAATTTCTACTCCTTGCCAGGAGAAGTTGAAGAGGGCAAAGACACTGCGCAGATGGAGGAGAAGCTGAATTTGGTGATTGCCACTCCTCAACACGTTGAAGAGGTCAGTGCGCGCAAGAAGCACAAAACCACCGATGCAGAACCTCCCATGGATTTCGGTATGGATGATGACACTCGCAGTTACGATTGTCGGCCTCCCCCAAACAGAGAATGCCACCGATCGTCCTCCGGAAACAGAAAAAATGGACACCCTTGAGGTCCACCATGACAAACCTATAAATACAATACAGCTCAGCTAAGAACATGCATGATGGCATCAAAATCAAGCCTGCTACCGTGATGGACTATAGAAAACTGACCAAAGAGTTAGATTCGAGTAATACTCTATACCACACGTTCTCTCTCGGCTCGGAGAGGCATCTGAAGGTGGTCCTCCGAAGGGTTACAGAGAACGTAACTACATATGAAATAGAGGCAGACCTCCGCCCAGGACCTGCCACCAATTAAGGTCAGTAGGATGACTAGAGCGGGCAAAAGACCTACGTCTCTGGTTTTAGTGGAGATCCATAAAAGCTTACAAAAATATTTATGACCTAAGATCCGTCTGTGGGCTCCGGATCGCCCCACAGCTTCTGAGGAAGAAAGCGTCAACTGGACAGTGCCACAGGTGTCAACGATTTGGCCATGCTCAGAGACTATGCAAGGCAGAGTATATAATGCCTGAAATGTGCCAAGGGCCATCAAACTAACACCTACACAAAGCCGAAAACCACCCCAGCTAGTTGTGTAAACTGTGGTGGTCCTCACTCACTAACTATAAAGGATATACTCAACACTCGAATAAAAGACGGTCCAAAACAAACAGACAATCACCTGCATCTATCAGCTCACGAACACCTACACCTCCTCTGTCACCACAGTCTCACAGTGTTAAACAATATGTGATAGAAGTCCCGCCAACGCAGTTTGAAGCCCCTAAGAGAACAAACTACCAACGGCAGGCAAGAATCTATGCGGACGAGGCCCGTGCCAAAATGACAACGAAGGAATAGAATCAGAATCAATCAGCAGCACAGTCAAACCTGACAACTGTCATTACTGTCTCGCTGGCAAATATGCTACAAGATTTGAGTAGATCCAATCCTTCACCAGCTGCTAAAAAAAGATTCCTATATGAAACACGATCAATCCTTTCAGCACTTATTGGTGAACAGGAACAAACTAACTCCAGACTCTTTACGGATTGTGCTGTGGAATGCCAATGACCTCAAACACAAGATTATGGAGCTCCAAGAGGTTCACTCAGAGACTTCAGCCAGAAGTTGTTTTAATACGTGAAACACACCTGAGGCCATCGGGCAGCCCCACAATTAGGGGATATCACTTCTACAGAACTGACAGGCCAAATTACAGAGGTGGTGGCATTGCAATCTTCATGAAAAAATTATATCCAGCACCATACAGTGAACAATCCTCCAACCACTATCCTCGAGGTTACTGGTGTGGAGGTTCTTACTAGCTCGGCTGACAGACTAAACATTTATGCAGCATACAACCCACCGCAAAAACACTCTACTGCACACGGTTCTGGATGCCATCCTAGATGCTAGAGAGCCCATTATTATTGCTAGTAACTTAAACTCCAAACATCCTGCATGGAATTATAGAACCACAAATAACAACTGACGCATCCTCGCCGACTACACAGGATTCAATTGCGCTGTCGTCGCAGGCCCCACTGAACCTACTCATCACAGTTCGAATGGCACTGTTGACATCGTGGATATAGCCATCCTGCGAAATGTTAAATTTCAATATAATTTAAGAACATTAAACGAGCTGTCATCAGATCATGATCCAGTGCTATTACAGCTGGGAACTCAACATAGCCTGTCTCCACCCCTCACATTCATTCATATCCTTGTAAACTACCAGAAGCACTGCCAGAGTTCATTGGCCCTGTTCCTCCTATAAGGTCAAAGCAAGAAATTGAAAAATTAGTCAAAACTTTTACTCAGCAAATTAATGCAGCCATAACGGCAGTCTCCTCTTACACAACTCACTCCACAACAAATCAGTTATCGGAGAATATTACGAACCTGATCAGAGATAAAAATAAAGCTAGAAAAAGATTTCACAATAATCGCGCGCCTCAAGACAAACGAATCCTTAACAGATTAAATGGAGCTGTGAGAGACGCCCTCAAAGCCCACAGGGATCGGGTGTGGGAGGATGACTTAGCTTCCTTCTCGCCTATGGATCACTCTATTTGGGGACTCTTGAGGAATCTCAGAAACAAAAACACATCTCTTCCCACTCTACAATCGCACCTGGGCATTGTGCACACGGATTCAGAGAAGGCAGAAACCATTGCAAAACATTTAGAATGGCAGTATCGAACTACTTATGAAAACTTAAATTTCACCCACTTGTATAAAATTCATCGTCATATGTGAGACACATGCTAGAACTTCCTGATACCTGTACTAGTCAAATCGTCCCTACTTCACCAGCAGAAACCTACGAGTTCGTTATGAACGTTAACAACACAAAAGCTCCTGGTCCAGATGGCGTCATCAATAAAATCGTTAAACTAGTATCCCTCAGAGCCATTGTGGACCTTACCAACATAATCAACGCGATCATTAGATTCCGATAATTCTCGTCCCCGTGGAAAACTGCTTACATAACCCCCATTCATAAACCAGGCAAAGACCCACATCTACCGCAAAATTATCGTCCCATTAGCCTGATTTCAGACCTGGGAAAGATTGCTGACAGGGTCATCCTCACCAGACTCCAATCCACAGTAATTAAGCTGAATATCCTCCCAAATGAACAATTTTTGGATTCCGTCTACATCACAGCACCACTCAACAGATCCATAGACTAACTGAATATATTACCTCAGGCTACAATTGGCATCAACTTACCGGAGCTGTCTTTCTGGATATGGCCAAGGCCTTCGATAAGGTGTGGCATTATGGTCTGCTCCACAAGCTCATCACCTTTCACATCCCACTAATGTGAAAGGCCATGTTCATCTTTCTTCATCCTTGGAGTCAGCGAAGTTGAAGTTGAAGATGATTTAAGGATTCATTGGCCTCTCAATTGATTGATCTTTATTTAAGGCATCTTTCCTTTTTTGTTGTTTATTTATTTATACCATTGCGATTCAGCTACTCATATCTTATTCTTAACAATATAAATGAATAAGATACTTAATAACTGTTCTCCATTTTTTACTCGTATTGCAGTTCTCCAAGTAGTCAGTGTGGCATTCTCCAACCGACAAACGGGTTCAAATCCGACTTTGGACACGGATGTTTGTGAATATCGTTAGGTGGTAGATGACACATCACTTTGCTCAGTGGAAGTGTGACGTGTCTTTAAAATAACCTTTAAAACAAACCAACAAATCTGCATAGACCTATGTCTATGCAGAGTATGGTCGAAGTAAAAAGGTTGGAAAAGATTACATATTGATAGTGGATGAGTGGCAAATGTTCAGACGATACTCTAATGAAGTATGTGAGAAATATTTATGTTATGCTCTGTTTGCATTTCAGAAAGATCAACAACTTATCCATGTTCCTATTCAGTGACTGAAACAGTGAGCAAAAGTCACTTTATAAAGAGAAAGAAAAGTTAACATCTGGGGGGGGGGGGGAGAAACTTCTAGGACAAACCATGTGCAGAGGTAACGAGATGTTTTCTCGCACATCCTGTTTGCCTACATATCGTGATAAGTTCTTCGTTCGCAACCAAATCTACGTCGAGTGGGAAAGGAATGTGTTTGTTTCCAGATATATTAGCAAGACAAGTAAGGAGAATCCCATAATCATTGATATTTAAATCACTAAATATTAACATAGAAAATGATTAGCAAATATCACGGAGAGAAAGTCCGGTGTGAATAGAATTACTTTCATTACAGGCAAATGAATTACTAATAATTTACAGTTGTGGGAGTGTCCAATAAGTTTTCAGGCGTGGAGAGAATTACTTGTGATCCTATAATCTCAAGTATGCATGTTCGCATTTATTATAATAATAAAAATAAAAATAATGAACCTATGAGGAGAGGGAAAGAGATGTGCGAAATATAACTAACTAACCAATAATGAACATCGGCTGTATACATTGGTAGTTTAGTAAATAGCTATGGGAAGGTGCTTATACAAAGAACTAATAATGTTGATCAGATGATTTAAGTAGGCGTGGCAGAAATACGTGTGGGCTTGTATAATTTTTGAGGTTAAACCATAGAAACTGAGTCTTTTAAACATTGCTTCTCTATTAATGGAGTCAAAGGATTTTTAAGTCTATGAAGGTTAAAATGAGTGGTAAGTTTTTATCACGTCTATGATTCTTTTGATGTCAATAGAACAGATACATCGCTTTTTTAGAAATCCAGCTTGGTGTTTTCTTTTGGTGTTAAGTAAGGTTCTGTTATATTGAGTATCATCCTGTTGTAGATTTTAATTGCGGTTGATAGCAAAGTAATACATCTTTATTTATCCATTCTATTAAGACTGCCCTGTTTAGGTGTAGGGGCACAATAGGGACTTACTTCCATTGTTGAGGTATTATTCCAGTGTTTAAAGCTTCAATTATTATTGCAAAGAGTGTGGAATGTGTGTTATACCCAGCATTTCTGAACGCTTCTGCTGCTCTGATTCCTTGGGATTTTCCTGCTGTAGTTTGATCTCTTGCTATTTTAGTTCCTTTTCAGTGAAGGCTTCCCAATTTATTGGTAGAGCGGTGGTTAGATGCATGTCAGCTAGCTGACTTGGATGTTGGGGATTATCAACATTGAGTAATTCTTGAAAGTAGTTTCTCCATTCTTTCATCAAGTTCGAATTTATTGATAGACATACGACTGTTTTTGTCATGCGTGACAATATTTCCACTTCATTTTGTTTTGTGATGACAGATATGGCTTATCATTTGAAAAGTGTTTCTAGTGTCTCCAGTTGTATTATAATTTTCCAGTTCCTCGCAGTATTTCTTTATTTGATTATCTTTGTCTCTGATCATTAGTTCCTGACTTGGTTTATCTTTATTTATTTCATTCCTGTTTAAGCGATAGAGTTTCCTTGCTTTATTTCTTTCATCTCTTTATTTTTCAGTTTCAGGAGTAATCCATTTTTCCGAGTCTTTTCTTTTGCTGTTTCCAAGAATTTTGTTGGATGTTATGTTTATTGCTTCAATGAAACCCTTATACTCTTCATTAACTGGATCTTTAAGAATGTTTTCCATATTGTCTTCTAACGTGCTAACGAAATGTGCTGCAATTTCTGGGTTCTTTAGTTTGTCCCAGTTGTATTGTTCCCTTGTAGGCCTCTTATTTTTAGAAATTTTCCCTGGAAGTTAAATATGGGCATTGATTATTCTGTGGTCAGAGTTTAATTCAACAGTATTATATGCTCAGTTTTTGATTGATGTGATCCACTTTCCATTGATTAGGATATGGTCTAGTTGGGAATGAGACCGTTTAGATGCTCCCAGGTTCATAGTCTTCCTTTTGTTAGAAGGTGATTACCATGTTATGGCTATTGCAGAAGTTCATAAGAGAATGTTATTGTTATTTGTGGTTTCGTGCTAAGTATGTTTACTCACGCTTTTAGTAGTACTGGCAATATCTTTTCCAATTTGGGATTTAAAATCGCTACCAACGAGTGTGCCGTTGTGGACTGGGATTTTCATGACAGCTTCAGAAAGATCTTTATAACAGGTGTCTTTATCTTCTAGTGAAGCACATTCTGTAGGAGCATTTATGGATATTATTATCAGTTTTGCATTGGTATTGAAAGTTATGAGAAGAATTCTTTCAGACACTTTTTTAATTAATGTTATTTTTTTCTGCTAGTTCCTTCTGGAGTATTATACAAACCTCTTCAGTTCCATCATTGTATGCTGAGTTATAAATAAATCTCCATTTTTTGTCAGCTGATGATGTTTCATTCACTTTATAATTGTGAGTTCTCCATCTATATTCTTGTGTACTTTTAATGTCTATGTTGAATTTTTCTGCTCCCTTAAATTTTCCAGTTTTTTGAATGTCCGTACGTTATATGTTGAGAAAATGAGACTAGATTTCGATAGTTTAATTTGATGACAATTTCTTATACCTTTATCCAACTAAGGATTTTCTGGAAAATGTGATCCTTGGTTTTCATAATAACTGTATCAGCAGGTACTATGAATAAATCACAAGTCTGTGCTTAAGTAGTATTACGGGTTCCCTACCTTTTTATACATCCGAATAAGCGCTACGTTGCACACGTTACATTTTAATCAAAGTGGAATTCTGATCAATGTTCATTTCAAATCTGCCCAGACAGGCAAAAAAAGGAAATATCTTGCCTACTTCATAGCTTATTTCTTAGCTAAACTGCTGAAATGTAATTCATAAATTAAAAATGGCGGATTCCACACAAATGATTTAAAATTATAATCAGATCTTAGATTTTATCTCTTATACAGTGAAATACGCTAACGACCTAAATGACCTTTATTCAAATTCATATTTTAATATGCTGAGTTTTTTGTTTCCTAATATACTCTTTGAAGAGCTATTGTAGTTACAATTTAGCTAGTTTTTCGTTAATTTTTAAAATACTCACAGATGGAAAAGTCGTTTTTCTTGCGGTTATTCTTAAGGTACCTTTCAAGAAATCTGGACAGGTCCAATTTAGGCTTTTCCAGCGCGAGAACTATTTAATTTACTTTTAAATTAATAAACATCTTTATTAATTTAAAATGTAACACTCATGCTTCAATCTCGGTACGCTGGTATTCTTCCATATCGTATTTTATAGAAATTCTTTAGCAACTGCTAAGGCAAAATTTTGTTCAGCTGTCTCACTTATCGCTCTCACTGTATCACTTATAGATCCACAAAATTACACGTTAAATACCAACTCTCTGGACGGCAGGATGTTGATAAAAGCTGTTTTACTATTTCAGTCGCATGTAACATGTACAGACTATTTAATTTAGGTTTCAAAGAAATCGTTTTTTTTTTCTCCCACGATTTTCAGAATGATTCCTGTTGGTTTGATCAATCCCACCTCCATGATGCTGAATTTCAATGAAAATTGAATGTTGAATGAAATGTTAAAATGATGTATTTTAAATTTTCTTCCACGACCAGGACCGCGCCGTGCGGTTGTGCAGATTGTGCCCCGCACAAGGGCCCTTGAAGATGAGGGGCGCCATTTCACCACAGGAAATAATAAATTTTTTTTTCTTATTCTTGAATTATATCGTACTATATAAATGACACAATTACAAATTATAGTTAATGCAATAAAAATGAAATTTAAAATAAGTCAAATTATTATGAATTCTTAATTATCTAACAATATTTTTAACTTAATACATCACCAGTTTTATTATAATTTGTTTGAAGTGAAACGTCCTCAATAATACCAAGATTTTATTTAACAGAGTAAGCATCGACTCAGCCAAAATTGTATAAATATTCTATTGTTTATTATATTTTTACTGGAAATTACTAGTTTAAGACAGACCGTGAATTCATTCTTACACTGTGCTTTTGTCCTCTGTGGATGTGTGATTGTGACTGAAACAGTGACTTTTTTCTGCAAATTTGGAAGGTAAGAAACTATAACATAACATAAAATAATAAAATACAATAAACAAAAAGTAATTTTTGTTTATATATATATATATATAAACAAAATGTATATTTATGTATATTAATACATAAAAATAAATAAAATTTATTTTTATGTATACGTATAAACTGTTTTGTACTTTTAACAAAGTAAAAGTTTTCGTAAAAATTTTTCATGAAAAATTATTTTATGGGGGGCGTTGAAAGAGTTTTCCACACGGGCACCTCCAACTCATGGCGCGGCACTGTTCACGTCCCAACTTATTTCGAAAAGATACGATTATAAAAACATTTAAATGGTTTATAATAATCTGTATCATCTTATCTCTAACTCTCTTAACAATTCTATACATTTATTTTGGAAAGGGTAGTTTTTTTCATAAATTCTTAAGAGTCGGTAAAATAATTTTAATGAAATTTTAACTAATGAGATCGGAAGAAATCTTGCTGAATTAGATTAGAATTCTCTCTCTCTCTCTCTCTCTCTCTCTCTCTCTCTCTCTCTCTCTCTCTCTTGATCAGAAATCTTTCTTTGAATTAATCTTTCCTTTCTGCATTCAATTCAGTGATCATTTGTTGAAGTTCTTCTGCATAGTTTCCTAAAATAACACTGTAATCAGCAAATCGTAGGATATTTAGTTCTTTCCTTACTATAATATCTCTATTTTTCGAATCCATTTTATTAATATTTTCTTGTAGGGCTGCTGGCATATTTAGGTGATATGCTATTTCATTGTCTAATTCAACTTTTTATAGGAAATTTCATATCCCTCATTCATTTTAAAGTTGAAATTTAATTTTATATACGGCTAGGTATATCAATGTGAGATTTTTCAGTTATTTTATATTTAAGGACTTCTAAAATAGCTAATGTTGAGATTGAATCAAATGCCTTTTCAAAATGGACTGAGTGCTAGACCTAAGGGTTTCAGGAATTCATTTGACTTTTCAGGGTTATGTTTCTTATTTACATATGATCAAAACTGCTGTAATGTTTTGTGAATCCTGCTTTTTCGAGAGGTTAGTCTGTTTCGAATTTTGTTTCTAATGATTTTTGTAGAATTTTTGAATATCGTCTCAAGGAGACCAGAAGGACACTAATTCATAATATATTTTCACTCTTCCTTTTAAAAAATGTAATATGGATAGCGTTATTCCAAATCTTTGGTATTCTGTTCTGTCTTAAGCATAAAGTGTAAATTTAACTTAACGTAGTAACGAGTGGTTATTGCTTTATGTAAAATCTGCCTCAGAATTTCTGATAGCAACTCATCTTCCCCAAAGTGCCTTTCCATTACAATTGCATATTGAATTCCATCTTTTACAGCATCAAAACGTTTTCTTTGTCTTCCATTTGGGATGTTACATTTTTGTTTTCGTATTTTTGAAGTCTTGGGAATCATTGCGAAACTTTTAATAAATGGAGTGATCTGGTAATCTTTTCTTTGTCTTTAATTGTACTAATCTACTTTCATATTTAAGAGTTACTAATTTATTTTGTCCAATGAACCACTCTCTTCTCATTCCTTTTAGAATCTTATTGTTTTCCACTGAAATTGCATTTCTCCTTCTACTGAAGTTTCTAATTTCTTGTGTCATTCTTTTTTATTGCTTCACATTGCTCCAAGAATTCTATTTTACTTCTGTCTATATCTCTTTTCATTTCTCTTCTATTTCTAAGAAGGTTTAGGATTTCATCAGACAATTTGCTTTCAACCTTCGTTTGGTTAATTGCACCAATCTCTTTTGCATTATTCAGAAGGGTCTCAGTTATCTGCTAGTTTTTATCCAGGTGTTCATTTATTCATATCAAAATTATAAAACTCTTCATCTATCTCTTTCTGAAAGAGCTATTTGACTCTTTCCAGATTTAGTAAATTAATAGGAGATGTTTTAAGTTTGATCACTTTCTGTCTTTCCCATAATGTTTTAATGACAATGCTTGATGTAACTAATCTGTGGTCACTAACTGTACCGAAATGATTTTTTACATTGTTGTGTCCCATTTTATGATTTTTATTCTATCTAGTTATTTCCCCTTTATCTATGTTTAACTATTATCTACTCACGAGATATCATCAAAATGTTTACTAATACTTAAGTTAATTCTCCCCTTAGTACCCCTAATATTTGTATTTATACTGCGCCTTTTGGGACATTTAGTTTAAGATATTATATACAAAAACAAGGAGAAAGAACTAAAATATGTCTGAAAGCGAAACTATGTTGCAGTCGTGACACTTTATCTCGTTTCTTAACACATTAATTTCCCGCGTGATTAGGTTCGTAATTTTTCAAGTGGTGCATCGGACAGCAATTTCAGACAACTATTTTATCATTGGACAAAATGTTTATTAAATTCCTTAACATGGTACAATTCAAATATTAGTTATTACTCAATTCAATGCTATACTAAATATTTACAAACTAACATTAGCTTATTATAAACAATTAAGCTATGATCCTATAATGGGTATTACGATCATGCCGCCATACACATTCAACACATAAATTCATTTGACACGGACATATGAGATTAATTCCCATTATTTAACTATCCAAACTTAAGTAGATTAACTAAACCATTTACTGCACTGACACATAATTATGACATTTAAACACTCTTATACAATATATTAGACATGCAAAATTCTCAGGACACTTAATTACTCATATAATATTAATATTAGTAAGCTTACTTTCATTATATTCTGTTCCTATTGAAATTGAACTATGCTTATGCGGTCTTAACCTCTCGTAACTTAGGACACACTTTGAATCATCTATATAACGGCTCTACAACTCGCGACGTGGACATCGATTTCTTTACTTCTTTCCCTTTCTTGTAGTTGACACTGGAGTTGAAACACAAAGAATATGCTTTCTTTTCTTTGACTATATGGCATTCCTCACTTCTTACATAGGAAGTACGGAATCGAAATCCTGCTCACTTTCGTTTCCGTGTTGTGACGACGAAGATATACCCCTATCTCGCCACTCAGGAAAACACCGTGAAATCCATACGAAAGAGCTCGCGAAGAACTCTCCTGGAACAGAACCAAAACCAAAAGCCAAAAAGAGTCCCATGGGGGGGTTTCCTAACCCTTTTATACCCTCTCTCCTAACGGCACCTTCTCTAATTTCTTTTCTCCGCCCCCCTTTTTGACTTGACTTTACCGACCAATTAGGGTGGCGTTTTTCTGCCAAACGTCATTTGATCGGTTAGCCCGTAACGAAGTCTCAATCCAGGAATTGACCCTAAGCGATTGTCTGTTGTTTTTCTTGTGCTAGCCTCTAATTTAATCCCCTTTCCAAAATTTTTCTATGAATTTAATCTCTAGCCTCTCACATACCATTTCTTATGACTAATCCTTTTCTGTCTTACTTAGATAAATTTTCTCTTTTATATCATATTACAACATTAATATATTCTTTCTTTCTTTCTTTCTATTTGTTAGTTAGGTTAACAAACACCTTTATATTTTATATATTTTATTGGATGCAAGAATATTTCTTTTTCTTTTCAATAATTCATCTATTATCTTTTATGCAGGGTTTTTAATTTATTTCTTCTTCATGTTACACTATGATAGCTGAGAATTCTACATTCTCAAGATATCAGGTGTAACAACATCTACATCTTGGGCAAATTATTTTTTGTTGGTTAAAATATAATCTATTTCTTTAAACACTTCTCCATTTGGACTTCGCCAGGTCCATTTCTGATTCTTCCTTTTTTTTTGAAGAAAGTCCACATTTTCGAATTGCTGCTAGACGTGCATCTCTTACACCTACTTCACTATTGAATTCTCCTATCAAGGTCCTACCAAGGAAAATAGCATTGATATTTATTAGTTGGTCTGATGTTTTATAAAATGCATTCAATTATTCTTCTGTGTGGTCTCAGGTAGCATAAACGTGCATAATTCTTAATTTATAATGTCTGCTTATTTTAAGGTAAAGTTCTGGGAACTGATTTTGATAAATTTTATTTCTTGTATTTCATCTTTCATGGAGCGTTTAATTAGGAAATGAATTGCTCCCTGGGATCTTCGATTACCACCTTAACTGGAGAGTAGATGTTGATGCTTTAGATGGATACTATTTTCACCAAATCTCTCAGATTCACTCAATCCAATGATGTCTTACATTTTTTCTTTTCTGCTTTCAATTGTTTCTTCTAATCTTCTTTGTTCTAACAATGACCAACAGTTCTTGGTACACACATGATTTCTCTTGTTCGTTCTACTACATATCCTGTTATTAATCTGCGTATAGCGTTTCTCAATTTTCTCATGAAGAGCAGACCTCCTAATAGGATTTAAGTCTGCTGTGTCATGTGGTCGAAAGGGAAGCACATCTGTGCTTTTTTATATACCCATTGTGGCATATAAAGTTAACCTATGAGATGTTATAAATTAGTAACTTAACACTTAATAGTCCACGTTAGTGTGGCTTCTGATATGCATTATCGTTCGGAAGTTATAAATAAAGAAATGCACTCTTACTTGGCCCAGTTAACAGCTTCACAACTCACCAGAAAGCCGTACATTCGAAGACCACTGTGGACCAGATATCTCTCAATGCTCTTCTGTGATTGTTGATGTCTGGTTGATGCATGGAAACGACATAAAAATAAAATAATCCCTCGGTCTTCTTATCCACAATTGCAATAGGAGGCAGTCCTACAGAGCCTAAATTTCCTTCGTTCTTACATTTTAGTGCGCGCGCAGACAAACACACACGTGCGCGCGCGCACTACTAAATTTAAGGTTCTAAGTAATGATCTTCCGATCTTGTTTTTATCTCACTTTGACTAATACTTCTCGTACAATCGGTTTGGATTAATCACGCCTCAGCAGTATATGAGAAATATCAATTCACCTTTTGTTAAAAGGTCCTTAAAGTAATTCCTTGCAGAATAGACGCAATTCAAACAAGTTTATGCAACGAAAGGAAGTCATCAGTACCATCTGCAATGCTTCTACAACACGCAATATACCGACATATGATAGAAAGGAAACTCGCAATAACTTTTTTTTTGAATCTCTAGTCGAAAGTCTGCATCGTGTACAGTCAAATAAAACAGAAAGAAATGAAGATATAAATGATTTGCTAGTGAGTTACCCAAACGATTTTTATTTAAGATACAAGTATCTACTAGAAAAATCCATGTAAGAGAGAAAAGGCCAAGTCCATTCTCACACACAGTAACAGAACTTGTTAAAAGCAAACTGCTGGTGAACCATTTTTACACATATAAACATATTAATCGCAAATTCCACATTTTTCTAAACTTATACGTATTATACGCTTTGTGGTCGCAAGTGATCAAGAAGGGTTGTACAGCAATCCCTCGATTAATGCGCCTCCAATTATTAATTATTAACGCGCCTGTTTTAAAGAACGCATTATCCGCATTAATCCAGGGATTACTGTTTAATTGTGTAAAAACAATGTGAGAAAGACTGTTTCGACAACGTAGTGACACTAAGTTAAAGTATGGCTCAAGATGGTGGTGCGATTGGATGGAATCTGGACCAAAAGGAGATTTTACTGAGCACTCTTCTTTATAAGTTCTTAGGAATAGGCGGGAATAGGTAGGGGTACTAGTACAGACCCGTGATGCAAGAGAACTCCAATGAAAATCAAATTAAAGTTTTATATTTACATTGAAGCAATGTGGAAACGGATTATATCAGCAAAATACGAGAAAACACATTTTCTCCAGATTTGGTAGCTGAGTCCAGAAATATATAAAATATTTGACTTAAATATTAAATAAATATTTCTCACAATTGTCCTGTTGTGATCTAACATATTTTCAAGTACACCGTATAAATACAAACATTATAGAAATAATATGCTATTGATATTTTTACTGCTAGCAGTTCTGCGATGTCTTAAATTATGTCCATTTTTGTTCTCAACTGGGGGAAAAATCATGCAAACCGTTTAGCAAACTATCCGAGAAATGTTAAATTTCTCGTTTATAGTAATAGTTTCTAGTAATCTAATGAAAGTAGTGATTTGATTTTCTAGGAAATTGGTTCGAATCCAGCCAAGTATTGTAATATATTTTTAACTTAAGCGAACTATGCTGCTATCATAGGAGTTGGAGGAATTTTCCACCCTAAAATAGTTTTTTTTTATTCCCAATCGCAGAATCTAGAAAGAGAATGGACATGATTGCCACATCATACAGAAATTTATGTAAGAATTAAACAACCATTTCAGAGCAACCAATTTGTGTTCTCTGAAACCAGTACTGGAACTTAACAAGTTTCTTACGAAAGAGTTTTTTTGAAATATCTCAAATGTTTCAAAAATATTTTAATATTTTATAAAATATTTTTATTAAAATTATCTAACGTTACCTAAGGTGCATACAATGTAATTAGGCAGCCATTGGGGATTTGAATAGTTAATTGATTATATTTTAAAAATAATCTTTAATGCGTATATAAGTGTTTAACAGATGCTTTCCCCTCTCAATTACCTTCCCATACAAGCTTTTTGTTGCATTGTCTTTTCTATAGGTAATTCCAAGGACTCTTTTGTAGTGAACATTCCTCTGCTGTTCCTCCACAGTCAACATGGTTGACCTAAACCATTTTGTGCTAAACTGAAATAGAAGAACAAAATCCGCAAAAGCACGTGTGTTCTTTGGCTGGTTTGCCTGTTCTGCATGAGATAAAACAACGTGTTCGCAAGAGGAAACCCTTTCAATCACTTAGTGAAACCGGTTAACTTATTTTTAAATGAAAAGGCCCACATGAAACTTCCTTTCGTCATGAGGGGATAGAATCTAAATCTTTCCGATCGGCGCATGTTCCGTTGTTTTTCTAGCATCTGCGAAACGGAAACGTAAAAATCGCACTATTTCTCATCCACCTTTTTTTTAAACTAACTCAGTATCTACGTACCCATCGACTCATCCACGCAACACATCTTCCTTACTAGCCGCGAAAAAGAAAAGAAAGTTTTAGTGTCCCTGCTCGTACGTCTTCCTAACATGGACTTATGATCTTATTTCATCCTTTTATTTTCTCTCAGAATTTTCTTCATCATATCACATCCTCACCATCAGCTTTTGCAGAAACCCAGTAGTGACTTTGATCAACAAACACCGATGATCAATATCACACTGTGATGAAATTTGAATCGCAGTTGGTTCGTATTAGACAAAACTCCGTTTCCAGAATTTTATCGAACTACACTCATTTGTGGAGCGTTTCAGAAAAAAAAAAAAAAAAAAAAAATATATATATATATATATATATATATATATATATATATATATATATATATATATATATATATATATATATATATATATATATATATATATATATATACAGAGTGTCCCAAAATTCACGCAAGAAGTAATTTTGATAGAAAACATAGGTTTTTAATTAAAAATTGTAATTTCCTATTGATTCATAAAGTATACAGTACAGGGTTATGCATGGAATAGCATTATCGGGTAAATGGCCTCCAAGGCTTTGCTGGCACATACGCACTCTTTTGTCGAAATTTTCCATGACCGTTTTGCATAAATGTGGCTGAATTTCGTTGATACAGCGCTCAATTTCCTCCTTCAAGGCGTGGGTGGTCGTGGACTCGTTGGCATAAACCTCAAACTTCAAAAAAACCCCAAAGAAAAAAGTCCAGCGGCGTTAAGTCACATGATCTGGGCGGCCAATTCTGATCACCAAAACGGGAAATTACACGCCCAGGAAATGACTCGTGCAGTAATTGAATTGTTTCTCGGGCTGTATGGCATGCGGCACCGTCTTGTTAAAACCACATGTCGTCCACATCCATATCTTGCAATTTAGGCACAAAAAAATGGATTATCATGTCGCGATAGCGAGCACCATTAACTTTTATTGCCTTACCAGCCGCATTTTCGAAGAAGAATGGACCGATGATGCCTCCAGCCCAAATTCCGCACCAAACAGTGACACGTTGTGGATACATTTGTTTCTCAACAATCACTCGTGGATTTTCTGAACCCCAAATGCGACAATTTTGTCGATTAACGAAGCCATCAAGATGAAAATGAGCCTCATCCCTGAAGATGATTTTGTTCGAAAAATAAGCATCCACTTGTTGTTGTTCCATAATCCATTCAATGAACTCTCTTCGCTGTGCGTGGTCATTTTTAATAACCCTGAACTGTCAGCTGTCACGCTGTCTTTTTTTTTTCTCGTTGGCAACACTTTGCCGCACAAATGGCGCTAAATTTAAATCTTGCGTGAATTTTGGGACACCCTGTATATATATATATATATATATATATATATTATCAGCCTGCTTAGACCTTGATTCTTGAAATTATATTAAAGAATTAAGTACACACCGCGCATTACGATCATGAAACTTAAACAAACACAAACTAATCAGAAAGTTCAACTTACTCACATCAAGACAAGAAAGGTCTACTCTAAATAATTGTCATAACAGACTTAAAAATTAGGTGATTAACAAATCGTCATACGTCCTAAATCCCGATGAAGAAACAATTCTTGGAAAAGGTCTAAATTTTGTGTTGTCACCAAAATGCATTCCTAAAGAACTACTTTTAACTAAGATGGAGAAAGCAGCTTCGCTACTTCCTACCGCAGACGCGATTTTACTTCGCATATAAGCAATTCTTGCAATCAACAATGCAAAACCTCCTTCTGATAATATATCCACCTGGTGAGAGACTTGCAATTAAAAATCTAAGGATTAACAAGGACATCGTCATCTTAAAAGCTGATAAGGGGAATGCAACTATAGTTCTAGATAAAATAGACTACCGAGAAAAAATCTTAACATTGTTAGAGTCGGATAGTTATTCGGAAATTGAGAGGGATCCAACAAGAGAAATACACAATAGAACCAATAATCTCCTACAAAAGACCACAGAAATTCCACGAAATACACGGCTTTCCATCCGTTCTTTACACCCACTCATTCGAAGGCTATATGGTCTCCTTAAGGTACATAAGAAAACTATCCACTGAGACCTATGGTAGACAGTATTGACTCACATACCTACAGGTTATCTAAATATCTGGCGTCATCGTTAAAAGCTTATGCGGGAAAATCTTCTTATATTAAAAACTCAACAGATTTTATCTCTAAACTCAAATCTTCTGACATCTTGGTGAGCTTTGACGTGGTAGCACTCTTTACCAACATTCCGACACAAGAGGTTCTCAATATTTTAAAGAACACGATTTCAAATAAAATGTTCTATCTACTATCTCACTGTGTAAATTCTGGCTATTTTGAATTCGAAGGTAAACTTTATAAACAGTTCAAAGGATTACCTATGGGAAACCCCCTCTCTCCTATATTAACCAACGTTTTTTTCGAGGATTTTGAACAAAAGGCAATCTCCTCTTTTAGTTTAAAACCAAGAATTTGGCTTATATATGTGGACGATATATTCCTCATATGGGAACACGGTATTGAGAATCTTCACAGGTTTATCAACTACTTAAACAACCTCCATCAGGATATAAAATTGACCATAGAGATTGAAGAAAATAGTTCCCTCTGTTTCCTAGATGTTAAACTCACTAAAAGGCCTGAATCAATAAATGTCTCTATACTTAGAAAGCCAACACAGATGGACAGATATTTGCATGCGTCCTCACATCACCATGCAGCGCAAAAGTTGGGTATTATATCAACTCTTTCGAATGGTGCAAGATCTGTACTGTCAGATGAAGAAGAACTAAAAAAAACTACAAGATATTAAATGGACCTTTAAAAGCAATGGCTACTCTTTAAAAAGTATTAACAAACAATCATCCCACCGTCAACGTAGCAACGTACAGACACAGGACGACTCCAAAGGTTATATCTCCTTGCCATATATCAGCACACTATCCGAACAACTGAGTAGAATCCTAAAGAGGTTTAACATACAAACGTGCTTCTCGACTCTTCCAAAAATAAGATCAAGTTTCAGCAACTACAAACAATCTCACAACCTTCTACAATTCCCAGGTGTATACAAAGTCACATGTGAGTGCGGAATACCTTACTATGGCCAAACGGAGAAATCTATCCTCCTACGTCTCCAAGAACACCAAAGAGACATTGCTTACAAGAGAACCAGTGCTACTGTCCTATCAGGCCATGTCCTGTTTTCAATAAACACGAACAACGAAATCCGCCAACATGAAGTAAATTGGACGACAACTTCAAACCTACACGTTTGTCACGATGAGGTAGAACGCAGCATTGTCGAGTCAAAAGAAATCACCTTGGATCCTCTTTATATTAACAATAATCTCAGCTATAATTTGCCTGACTCTTTCAGCTCTACTATCAGATACTGGAGATCGCGTGGTTCCACACACGCACAAGTGTACAACAATAGAACTTTAACACGGACTATAACTCAAGTTCATAATAACTGTAATTTACAGTCGAATATTATAGCCGAGGAATGAGGGGATGGAGAGAGCGGAGAGATAGTCTTGTATGTCTAGGAAGTTCAGAAGTTGATTTCAGAAGATTGTTTGTATTCCTACCTGCTGATAAAGGGAATGCAACTGTAACCTTAGACAAAGCTGACTACCGTTGTAAGATGAACAACTTGTTAAGTTCTAATACGTATTCTATGCTAGAAAGTGATCCCACAAGAGAACTTCATAACCGTACAAACAATCTTCTGAAATCAACTTCTGAACTTCCTAGACATACAAGACTATCTCTCCGCTCTCTCCATCCCCTCATTCCTCGGTTGTACGGCTTGCCTAAGATCCATAAGGTTGACACCCCTTTAAGACCTATTGTGGAAAGGATTGACTCACCTACATACAATCTGTCTAAATATCTTGCAGCTTCTTTAAAACATTTAGTTGGCAATTCTTCTTCCTTCATCAAAAACTCTGAAGATTTCATCTCAAAAATAAAAAATTTGAATCTTTTAGACTCGGACAGAATGGTGAGTTTTGACATCGTATCATTGTTTACGAATGTTCCTACAGATGAAGTTCTGAGTCTTCTTAAGGACAAGGTTTGTAAAAAAGTGTTCGCTCTTCTAACTCACTGCATCAATTCCGGCTATTTCTGCTACGAAGAGAAAATATACAAACAAACTAGCGGTTTAGCTATGGGCAGCCCTCTATCTCCAGTCTTAGCTAATTTTTTTCTAGAAGATTTTGAAGAGAAAGCTATTTCCTCAGCTACTTTGAAACCTAAACTGTGGTTACGTTACATCGATGACGTCTTCCTTATTTGGGGACATAGTTTAGAGGAACTGCAAAACTTCCTAAACCATTTAAATAACCAACATCAAAACATTAAATTCACATCTGAACTAGAGGTTAACGGCGTTCTCCCCTTCTTGGATCTAAAGATCAGTAGATTTCCTGACTGTCTTAAATTTTCAATTTTTCGAAAAACCACCCACACTGATAGATATTTACATGGTTCTTCTCATCACTTCCCACCTCAGAAACTGGGCATCATCTCCACCCTCGCCCATCGAGCAAGATGTCTCATTTCCACAGAAGAAGACCTTCAAACAGAGCTTAACTTCCTGAAAAACACCTTCTTAAATAATGGATATTCGTCTCGTAACATCACTAAACGCTTGAGACCACGCCAACATCCTCGACAAGAAGATGACTCCAACCCTATCACTCATATACAGTTGCCTTTTATCAGCACTCTTACCCCAAAACTAGCTAAGATTCTGAAAAAATTCAACATAAAGACCGACTATACTACGCTGCCAAAACTTCGTTCTTTTCTGAGTCGACCAAAACCAAAACACAACCATCTGCATTTTCCTGGTGTTTATAAAGTTTTGTGCAACTGTGGTCGACCTTATTTTGGCCAGACAGACAAATCTGTTTCACTTCGTCTTGAGGAACATAGACGTGACATCTCCTACAGTAGAGCACGAGCGAGCGCCCTTTCCAGTCATGTCCTTTTCTCGGCAAACTCTAACCTTGAAGAACAGCCACATCAAGTAGATTGGGAACGCACTACTAATTTATATATTTGCAAGGATGAATTCGAAAGAAGAATCATCGAATCAAAAGAAATAGTTCTGGACCCTTCACATTTAAACAATAATCTTAGCTACAATTTACCCGATTCCCATAGCGCAGTAATCCAGTACTGGCGCTCAAAAATTAGCTGTCGCACACATTCTACTCATGCCAACGGTAGCACGCGGTCACCTATTCAAATATGACTGTTATTATTCTGCTTTTTATTAAGCTGTAAAGTTCATTTTTTACCGTGTTATTTTATGTCTTATGTTTTTATTTCTCACCTGAAGAAGTCGGATCACCGATGAAACTAGTTGTGATGTATTAAAGGTTTTTGTTATACTTTCTCGGGTTCTAGTCAGTTAAATTTATTTTTAACTGACTAGAACCCGAGTAAATGTATACATCCCGAGTAAATCCTAATTTCAACAATATATATATATATATATATATATATATATACAGGGTGTTCGGGATAAATTTGACAGTTTCGTAAGGAAAAAGAAAATCTTCTTTGTATCTATTAAATTTAATGAATTGACAAAAAAACATTACAGGCAGAGTTAATTACAATACTATCAACAAGATTTACTCAAAATAACCACCATTAGCATCGATCACAGCTTCAATTCTGCTTCGGAACCTCGAACAAGCTGATGCTACAGTCTCCCTGGGAAGGGCCGCAAAAACTGTTTTAATTTTATCCATTAACTGGGCTTTGGTATTACTGGAAGTGCGATTGGTGTCTTTTTCAACTGCGCCCCATACAAAATAATCCATGGGGTTAAGGTCTGGGGAGTTTGGAGGCCAAACATTTGGACTGGTGAAGTCGTAGAAATTTTCAGACAACCATTTTTGACTTTTCCCAGAGGTGTGGCAAGGGGCCGAATCCTGCTGCCATACATACGGCCTACCATTGGCTACCCTTGTTATCCAGGGCTTGACTACAGTTAGCAACTCCACGAACAAAGCCCGAATTCCAATGCCAGGGTTCTTCAACACCTGTTCCTGCAGATTTGCGAGGAATTCTGCTGTACGAACGCAATCAGATCGTCTGCTAGGGATCTTTCTTCTTGCTACATCCTCGTAGTCACCATTGCAAGTCTCTAGTTCATGCCTGATTGTTTTTACTGTATTCAGGGAGCATTGGGCAGCAGTCGTAATATCCTTATTTTGATGGCGGGCACGAATCATCATGATACAAGTTATTCTCTTCCATGATTCAGGTGGGTTCCAGCTATCCATCCTTTCTGACATCTTGTATATGAATGAAGAAGGGTCCAAACTTTTAAATGAAGAGAAGTGTGTGTTAATACATGTAACTTACGGAAAAATATAATTAATTATAAATATGTCAAATTTATCCCGAACACCCTGTATATAGTAAAAATTCTTGTTAACTGGGAAGAGCAAAAGTGATTTTTCTATAAGAAATAAAAATAACAAAGATAGACTCTTGTAGATACTTAATGAATGCATACTGAGTTAACCAATAAGGATCGTACAGCCATAAATCGTCAGTGCATATGAAAGTAAAATGAATTCGTTCCAAGTCATAATACCGCCACATAAATATTTTAAAACTGTCATTGTTTTCCAAAAAATAAAAATAAACAAAATAATAAAAAATAAAAATTAAATTAATTAAAATAATAAATAATAAATTAATAAATTCATAACCTAGACACATATCCGAAATTTTTTCCGATAAAACCAAAAGATGTTCATTAGAAAATTAAAATATTTTTTCGGATTAGATACAGTCACAACGCATTTCAAAAGACTTAAAAGGATTAAAAACTTGACAAAAATACCATTAAATATAAATAAGAAATAATAAAAGTAAGTGTTCCCAAATAAATGAGTTGAAGATTTTTATTACTGAAAAATCTACTCGATACGCGGATAACCAATAAATAGAAGCTGACTAGCAAATGCATGTAGCAAGAAATATGCCTTTCCCAAACCTTTGGTAAATATGAATAATAATAAAAAACCTTTGCCGGCCTGGTTGGCCGAGTGGTGAGCGTATCCGCTCTCCAGCCAAAAGGCTGTGGGTTCGAATTCCACCATGAGCATGGATGTTTGTGATTGTCTGTGAAAATATTAATGGTGATAGGCGGTAGATGGCGTTGGTGTAAATGATGATTGTAGTTGGAGAATTGGGTGGAGACAGAGTTGTAGAGTAGGTGCTCTCCCTCAATGAGTCTTTGGACTCCCTTTAGGTGTCTAATAATAATAATAATAGTATTCCTTTGAATCACCAAATCTGCTAATCCTAATTCAATTGAGCAGAAAGAGAAACTCGTTAAAGCAAATCCTTTGGCATGAGAACTACTCATTGGTGGAAAAATTAAATTTCTTTGGAGATAAGATACCTTCGTGAGCAGACCTTTGGTAGTTCAGCTAATCAGACCACCACTTATACTAAGTACTGTATTAGGAGGCCAGCAGGAAACCAAGGAAGAGGGGAGACTTAACATTAAATGCAGGATAAGATCGCGTTATGAATATTACGTACAAATCTTTCACATGGTGTAGATGATGATCCCGTCATAATATATTCGAAATATATTATGACGGGATTACGCATGTTACTCGAAAAATGTTCGCACGTATTGTATTCGTTATATCTCCAATCTCAGCATGCTCGAGCTCTTGCTTATCGTATTTTATCGAAATTCTTCAGCAGGTATTCAGACAAATTTTTGTTCAGCTGTCTCACTTATCGTTTATTGTATCATTTATAGATTCAGAAATTTACATATGAAATACCAGTGACGGCCCGTACATAAGCACTGCGACACTGCGGCATCCCCAAGGAAAAAACGAAAAAAATAAATTTTGTTTGTGTTTATAAATAATAACAATGCTTATAACATTATATAAAGGCAGTACAACATGTCAAAGGTTACAGCTTATGTTTTGACAGTGATTGAATAGTTAATAATTGGAATTGTTCGATTAACGCTTTAGATTACGAAACAAATGTACTGCGACCTAACGCCGATATTCGTTTGCGCTTGTCATTGCACGTTAAGTCAATCCCACACTGCTCAAACGGCAGTGTATCTTTAGTATGCTTCCGCGCGTTATTTCTGTGAAATATCAAACGTTTATTATTGGTGCGTGTGCGTGGTGAACTATTTTTGTCAATCTTAGTTTATTTTGTTAAAATAACATACAATTATTTATTTATTATAGATATAAATCTGAATTATGACGAGTGTCACTGTTAAACATATGAAAAGAATAAATATTTTTTCAATTATCGTTACAAGAAACAAATGCACTGCGATCTAACGCCAATATTCGTTTGCACTTGTCATTGCTATTGATACGAAACTTTTATTATTGGGGTTTGTTCGTGGTGAGGATGAAATATTTTTAATAAAGCAATTTTTTAATATGTAAACTTATTTATTAATAAATTCGTATAGGAAAGAATTTTTTTTAATATATATGCAGCACCCACACTTAAAATTTTCACCGGCCGCCATTGGATGAGACAGAAGGATAAGTAGCGTACTAGTGTGAAAAGTCGGCAGTACATCATGTATTCAATTTGGGATATAAAATAGATGATGAAGAAAGGGAGGTTTGAATGCGGACGGCGGAGAGGTCATTCTACGAGATTTCTTGATAACATATGAAACTTTGTCGACAATACTGGTGCTGCGAGATATCCGGAGATTTGCGGAGTATTCTGGAGATTTGTATTTCATGGAATCAATGAGCATTTTAATGCAAATTAAACTACTCAGAGGGCTAAAATACTATAATTAAGTATGTATTAAGTGACAATATATAAATAAAGGGAATATTTTATGTGTTTATAATAAATACCTTCTTCCAGTACGCCTTTCGAAAATTAAGACAATCCTATTTATATACTTTAAGAGAAGCAGTTCCAAATTTTTTCACTATCTTGGGTAATTCAACAATTGTGATAATTCTCTACGTAAATTTAAAATTAATTCTGCTGTTATGGCTTCTTGATTTTAATCATTATAGAATCGTGCAATAATACCTTTTTTAATCGGAAACATAGTGTTGAGCTCTGTGTTTAAAGAAATTTTTGTTCTTCATTTCTTTAACAGGGTCCTTATTGATAGAATTTTCCTAGAAACTAAAAAGGTCTTTAGAAATTTACGACTCTTCCCCCACTTGCAGTTTTCTCCTATTACCGTGTTGAGGAAAATAGCAAATCAAGCAAAGAACCTTCATTTGCGATCGCTAAGCCGGTGTTCTCAATTTGTCGGAGTGGAATCGAGCTTGGTAATACTGACAAAGTTTGAATGTGGTGAATCGCATGGGAAACTTTTAAAGAAAGTCTTAGGGTTCAAATAATGTTTAATGATACTGTAGGTAATTCCTTTTTGAGATAAATCCCAGAAAATGCTTGTTTGATGAAAAAACACTAAAATCCTACAATGCCATGTTTACTTCTTGTTATTTCCTATTCATAACATTTTAATTATGTCTTCCTGTAAGTCTCTCTCTCACCATTTTTTTCCTCTTCTGCTTCCGTCTTTTACATTTTTTTCTGTTTTCTAAGCCCCCGCACTCTCTTTCTCCATTTTCGTTCTCTGATCACGTAGGCAGCGTATATTTTTATCTTTTAAAGGAAACAAACCAGCCAGGCGAAAAATGCACTCAGTTAACTGAACCCTCCTGACCTTAGCTACTTAGTCGTAATTTAGTTTATCATTTCCGCGTTTTTATTTATTTCCACTATTCATCTACCTTTCGCTGTTATATTTTTCATGTATTATTTTCTTATAACGTGTAACAATATATTCATTTATTTTTTTTGTTTTAATTTGATTTTTGTCATCTCTCTCTGATCCCCATTGCATCACCTTGTAATTCTTAAGACTATAACAGACGAATGTATTTTCATTGGTAACTATACATCACCCTCCTACCAGACTCCTTCACTCAAACATCTTTCCGATGTTTGAGTCAAGGATTCTGGTAAGAGAACGATGCAGCTATGAAGTGTAAACGGTGACTAGTACGCATCTGTTGCCCCCGGATTTCACAAGACCATCCACTACAGAAGGAGCATTGGCTTAGTGAAATAGCGCGATAGTTCGATGTTAATCCTGTTTATGCCAGCTAGTTATACCGCACAGATAGTTGCAATTAAACGTTAAGCAATGTATTTCTCCGTGATTAACTGTAGGAACCCGGATTGTTCCCACCTTCATATTATCCCTTGTTGAACAACTGATGACCTAGAAACGAGAAAACTCCACGGGGAAATTTTCATAGATATTTTGGTTGGTTTATTTTTTTAAGATCAGCTATTCTCTCCCTCTCTTTCCATACGATGTTTTTTTTTTTTTTTTGCCGTTGAAGAACTCGAATTTCTGGAATGAAACATCCTGATACGCCTTAATCAAAAGGCAGTAAATATATCCCTTTCCAATCAATGCTTTGGGTTCTGGATCAGTAGATGGTTCGTACTGGAAGACGACTAATCCAGATCCAGTGGTAGTTGTTCCTTCTACCCCTTATCAAGATCGGTTACCTATGCGTTCGTACCTGAGATTTCTATTTTATGAAGTCGTTAAACTACGAGTCTGATTTTTAACTACTTTACATCGAATTTCCCATAATCTATCTCAGTCAAAGGATATCATTGATCTCTGTCTGAAAACCGCTATTCATTTAACCACGTTCTTTGAATAAATAGAAAAATATATATATACACAAAATATGGCCAGTTTAAAGCATTTATAAGTTTATCAGAAAGTATTTTAACTTTCAACGTAATTATGTTCCTGCACGTGAGACCACAGAAGATCTTATCCTTAATTGCTTTAATTAATCATCATTCACAGGTTTATAAGGTTTAAAATGCGTAATTAGCTAGAACTGAAACTGAATTCGAATTCATATATTGGATCGATATTTAGTCATATACAACATTCATTTACTTAATACAGATCTTTTCTAATATTGGTTTTAATTCGGATCTGAATTTGATACACACCAATATAACTAATTTTTCTTTATGACTTACACGCGCTCTAACACTTCTTCAAGAAAAACGTAGATTACTTAGTGTTAATCGATGAGAAAAACATGTCAAGATCCTCGCTGGCACTACGACTTATATTTGAACCCCGACCGAGTGTCCTCATCGTCAGCTTTTCAATATTATTCTCTATCTGAAAATTTATTTAAGACCTTCCTTCTATTCTCCCAGCACACAAATTATAGAAAACGATATCAGTGGCTATTATGGAGCTTAATTCCGCTACTTTTACCCGCATTGCCTCCACTTTCTACTCAGTAATTCTTCCCGGGAAACTTGGAGCCGAATTTACGTCAACGCATATTAATATTTTTTTCTCCGGTTGTTATCTACACGATACCTTAAGAAAGGCTCGAAAGCAGTTGCCGTTGATTGACGTTACCTGATAAATTTTCAGGAGAAAATGCTAGAGAAGTGGTCGTTGATGGAATACAAAATCACCGGCAAGGTCTTGAGGGGCTTTACAACTCGAAGGGAACTTAGCAGTGATGTGAAGTGAACTAAATGAAATTAATTGACAGCTTGTGTGAGACCTTCTACGCTCTGGATCACTAACTTGAGTCTTTATTTTCTCCATTAATTTCTGATATCTGACCCATTACTGTATTTATCAACTCAGCTTATCTATGCAATTGTTATACCCGATTAAGCGTGTATATCTGGTTCTTGGGAAGGTGACTAATGTTTCGTACTCATTGCCAAAGCCCTTACCAGGGTAGCGTCAGCTGGATGAACAGCAGCAGTAGCAGTCGCGAATCTAGAATTCAAAGAATTATTTTAGATCAGAGGTCGCCAAACTTCTTCAAGTGTTACTTGACTTTTTATCGACCCCCTCTATTTTATTATTACGTAATTATAATAGGACAAGCAGAAAAGACGCTTATGCGAGTTTTTAGATTGTTTACTTTATAGTTACAGTGTTTATTGTATGTATAATATAGTATATATTATTATATTCGCCTAACATCAAAGGGATACGTTTTTGTTTTTGACGTTCTTCTTAACATTACATATTTGATAGGAGAGATAAATAATATATAAAATATAAAATTTAATAGAAAGGAGGATGGTAAATCCCTTTATGTTTTTATAGCCGGGTAGGAAACTCGGATCGAAATCCATCGAAATCCAAGGAGTTTCATGCGAAAAAAACTATCGGCGAGCCCAAGTGTAAATGATCACTTACACTTGGGCTATATATAAAATTTAATTTAGATAACAATAATACAATCTTCCTATAGGTATATAGGATGTACAAAACTACCAGCCCTGCTCAACTCTTCAACATAGACAAGCTTAGTTCGTGAATGAATAACGATTGAATTATATGTATGTTGATGAATTTTAGAACATTAACGCTCACTTGTATGTCGATGCGCAAAAATGAGACTGGGATCGAATACGTGTAAGTATAAGTAAATAAGCAACCACGCACGTGTTGCAATCTCCCTCCCGCCGCGCGGGAACCACCGACATCCGTTTATTGGTAAATACGTCATTTTGGCCTAATGATTGGCCTCCGTAACTATTTTCATGACCTTGCTCCATCTTACAGGTTTCATTCATGTCATTGTTCCCACGATTCACTCTTAATTTCGTTTTCATTCAGGATGGAGGTAATCCTAGTTAACCAAATTAAATATTACCCAGACAATGATGTCTTATATTTTTCTATCGACCGCCAATCGACCCCTGGGGGTCGATATCAACCACTTTGGTGACCACTGTTTTAGATAAAAATACGTTAATTTAAAACAAAATGCTTCATTCAGTACCTGATATGGATATACATCAGATCGCAATAGATTAGATCACTATGCCACGATGGTATATTTAATACCTCTCTGAAAGATTCCCTCAAAATTTCCTTTTTTTCCCCTCTTTTGATTTTTTAAAATGTGTATTTCAGATTTGTTTTTTCTCTAAACTGGCCTCCTTTAATAGATTGATAACGTGAGAAATCTCGATTCTTTCCTTCATAACCGAAAAATATTATCTGTTCTATTAATAAGCTTCAAAAATATCATCAGTTTCCAGCATTTGTTTCCTATTTATTTTGTTACACGAGCATATCTGAACATATTGTCGAAGCTGAACTTTTACTTCCAAAATTCAGGCTTTGTGGTAGCAAAGAGTGCAGCCACTATGGGCACGAGTCACGTAATAAATGGATAATGTTTTAGCCGAATTTGATAGCTCTTGATATCATAATTATAGGATTAAGAATGAAAATGACCTTGAAATCCTTGGAAATGTTTTTACCACTATCCATGCGATCAACTTTGTTAATCCGTCTTCATTTGCCCCGTTTGTTCATTTTTCAAGTTAACTTTCTAAATAGAAGTTGCGTCCAAAGAGACTCTTTGGTTCAAAAAAATATTTAAGCGAACAGGAGAATGGAAGAAAAAAGAAGCGCAATGAACGAGTTCCTTCCTCCTCCTGCTCCTCATCACGCTCTCAACCCAATTTTTTAATCATCGATTGCATTGAGCACCAACCTGACAGTTTCCTGTGGACATTATCTTAATATGTTTTATTCTGTGTGTGTTAATAGATGAGAAAAACATGTCGCAGTAAAAAATGCACAACTTTGATAAACTCGATAAAACACACACACACACACACACACACACACACACACACACACACACACACACACACACACACACACACACACACACACACACACACACGTGTGTGCGTGTGTGTGTGTGTTTTCCCGAGTTCATCAAAGTTGTGTCTTTTTTTTTAGTTGTTTACGTTATTTGTAATAGAGAGCAAGTTATACAGAAATTAGGTAGGTTTTTTTAATATTAGTAATACTTTGAATGTTAATTGACAACCAGTACTTGATAACTGAGAGAAAGAATGACATACCTATTCTTTACATACAGTGCACTCTTGGATTACATGTATTGCGCTCTTCGATTGGAAAAGAATCCAGTAGGTAATCGATGGTCGTCTGAATGAAACATTTAAAAGGTCGGTTTCATCAAATATTAGAACTTTAGGCAATCCACCAAATAAGTGTATGAAAGATCCCTGATTAATGGAAAGACTCGCGATTGTTTTAGTAACGTACCTTTTGAAATAATTTATTGGAAGAGAAACCAAAAACAGTAGTGCTTACTGGAGGGCTTCGCTCTTCCCATTTATCATGTCTTCATTCGTCTGTTGGCTTTCATGCCAGTTAAAAAGAGATGATACATTAGGAGTAACGGCGGTAAGGGAACTGTGAGCAATTTTCCACAGTGAACATCCATCGTATTTCGGTAATAAAAATGCGTGACAACTTAGCTTTCCCTTTGCCTTAAAGCAGTTAACAATAGATAATGTAATCTTATTACTGATTGGTAGGAAAAGTAGATACTAAAAGGGCCTTTTTTTTATTAGATACTGGAACAGATACCATCAGGAAAAAGCAACAAAAAATATCCATTGTAGAATACGAAAATATCTAGAAGGGAACTAACACTGTCTCTTTTGTATGCCGTCTTAGTTTCTCTCTCTCTCTCTCTTTCATTAAATGTCATGCATGCCACTATTATAACGCTTGTAGCGGTGACTGTGATGTGCTTCTGTTTTTATCGCTGCCACTTCAATGTGCGGTTGCGCCGCAAAGAGGTGAACCGTTGTGAAAGGCGTCGGTAGAAGAAAAAGTTGGCAAACGGTCGTGTAGAAGTCATAAAGAAGCACTGTGGTATAAAAGCATTTTTATGGTTGCATCCCTTCCTTCGGGAGCGTATCCTTTGTCCCTTCTCCTCCTTTCTCGAGTTCATGCAAGGCTAACAACGCGACCGCTGTCTCTGTTCTTTAGAAGCAGTGATTTCCTTCCGTTCTGCACAATACAGAGAGAGAAAGAAAGAGATAAAGTTCCACCGTCTATTCTTGTGCCCTAAAAATGTCCAACTTACGTCACTCCATGCGCATTGTAATCATTGAAATATCACTTAGAGACGCTGTGAGAAAGAAACTCACACGGGCCATCTTTGTTGTGCTATGTTATGGGTATTAAACTTCACTGGACATTTGCCAGAAACAGACAATTTCCACGGACGTGTACGAGTATCAGGTGAAAGCTATTTTACTTCAAATAATCCTCGTTTTACTGCGCACCCCAGAAAACCAATACGAGCATAATTTTGTTGCAGTCAAAATAAAATGAATTTGTTGTTAACGTAAAAGCAATCTAGTAGCTAAATATCCATTGTGTCTTGGGGAACATTCCTCTGCGCTGCACGGAAATGCACTCCGGAGATATTTACCAGCGAGTGTAAACATTTCTATTTCTCCGCACATCCATTCAGTTCTCTCTTGATTCCTCTTTTTTATTTGTCTGTCCTATCGACTTTTTCTAATACTAATAATTTTCTCATTTTCATTTTTTATGTATTTTAATATCTTCTAATTAATATCTCTCTCTCTCTCTCTCTCTCTCTCTTCATGTTTGATTTCTTCATTTCCCCATCTCCCTTTTTCTATCATTCTTCATTTTTTCATCTCCCTCTCTCTCTTTGTCTTTCTGTCCTGTTATCTGTTTGTTTCTCTCTCTCACTTGCAGATATATTTCTTTTCTTTCTTCATTTATTTGTCTCCGTAGTTCAGTCAGTATAGTCGAAGCCCTTTGGTCGAAAAGACCAGGGTTCGATTCCCGTCAGTAACACGAGGAAACTTAATCTGTTCTCTTTCGACTAAAGGTGAGCTAGATGATCTCATATGGAGGTAGGGGATTTTTCACCTGAAAACTCGGGTTTTTCTTCCACTAGAACAGACAAACCGTCCCCGTGAACACACATTACAGTCATGAGTACGTCCCAGCCATATGCCGGGTTTGAGACCGGAATACTTAGTAGGCAATGCCTACGAACTCAACTACGGTCGGAAACAACTGAAAGGGAAAACTAGGAGGACGCTCTTTATCTTTTGTTCAAAAAAAAGTGTATAAAAATCTACACTGCATCTTTCTTTCTCTCTCCCTCTCTTTCTCTAAGTATATTATCTTCCTCTGTTTTGACACTCTCTCCTTCCCTCACTCTATTTGTTGTCTTCCTCTCTTTTGATTTTTTCTCTTTGATTCTGTCGTATTCGATGGCTTACATACTTCTCTTCAAGAATATTATTTTACTACAATATTTAACTACAGTCCGTTATGAAAATATAACATATTTTATCTAGGAACATCAGGCATTGATGTCATAAAATCTGAGTCGAATGCGTCTAGCTTACAGATGCTCGTCTCATGGAAGGAAATAAAAAACACAGAATTGCTAAAGTCTAATCTGAACTTCTTGAAAAAAAGCTAAATATTAATAAACAAAAATATTTCAACACACTTATTTGTTGCATTTATCTCCAGCACTGATTATTAAGTGTAAGGCGAATTTATTTTCAACGATTATTTAATTTTATCGAATATAAGGCTAATGATAATGAAGAAAATAAATAGTATGCAACGTGCTGTATGCACGTTGCATACAGCTTAAGAAATCAGAAGAGATTTAAACATAAAAGTAGGAAACCGAATTTATATAATGGAACATTTAAAAAATAAGCCGGTTTATACAGTTTTTTAATTCTCTTGAGTGGATAGTTAATGACATATTTTTAAAAACTTATTTTCCTAATATTAGAAATTAAAATATTAAAAATATATATTTTATTATTTTAGTACAAGTAAACAAATTCATATTTTTGTTATTGTTATCTCAATATTATTATTATTATTATTATTATTATTCAATTAAAATGTAATATAATTAGAACACTTCGGATTTAAAATTTAACTGTTTGAATTATAGCTGAATGATTGAAGTTAATGTAAAGTATTCTTCACTAGATTGAAAGAAATAAAAGAAACTCATTAAGCGAACGAGTCTTTCCCATTTTCATTAACATTTCGCTTCAATCGATGACCTGCAATTCTTTCGTTTCGCAGGGTGATCTTTGACATTGGTTGGCTGCTTCACTTTTAAAAACTCCTTGGCATAGAAGAACAGTGTGAATGGTACATTACTCAAAGCAATTAAGTTCAAATAAACGAGACATGAGTTTAATTTGTCTTACGCAGTAAGACAAATTAAACTTTTCCTTACTAAATAAATAGGTGGGAATAACACAGGAAAAAGATGTACACTTTTCACGTCATTGCAACAGAGTCGATGTGAAATGGTAGGGAGAGAAAGTGAGAGATTGGACACAGAGCTGTTGAAATTTCTCGATGTTTCATTACGTAACTGCTACCAATCTCTGTTAATTGTCGAATGAGCAAATACATTAAGGCGACGATCTCTTCTCAAAAGCTAATCCTTGAACACATGAGTAATTAAACAACAAGGGATTTTTATCTCCTTAATTTCTATTAAGGTTGCCAGAAAACTAGCCGTTTGGCTTTTCATCTTAGCTATAAAATATAAATACACCTTTATGGCATTCGTATAGTGAAGGTATGTAAGTTCTTTTCACTAAGCTTTGATATCTTCGAGCTTTCATTCAATCCAATACCATTGGAGGGTAATGGATGGCAATGCTGTAGCCAATGAAGTTTTAACCGAGGCCCGGCTATTGCTGTTACCCTCCTGCCATGATCAGAGCTTTAACTGCTCAATAACACCTTATCCATACACTGTCCTCTACAGATAACGGGGAAGATGAAAAGCATTCTCGCTTCGCAATCTTTAAGCCAGTCCTTATAAGGACTTTGATATCTTCCAGGTCTACCTACTCACTGATGAGACCTCAAAAAAGGTTGAAACCAGTCTGTGTGGTGACCTCTTAATGTAATGACAGTATTACATCTCCTAGGAGCTGTGTTTTACATTATGAGGATATAGTGAGGGAGCTTGTGCCACCTTTGCTTCGTATTGCCTTCGCTGATAGTTTTTCGGCATGAAACTCATAGATCGTAGTTCTCGATTTTAAGTTTCGTTTACTGGCTATAAAACAACAAGGGATTTTTATCCCCTTAATTTCTAAAAGTATTGAATTATAAGTTACACTGAGGGAAGAATTCTCTCCTTTGAAGAAGAAATAAGTTTCATAGTAATCTCCAGTTTTTGCAATGTTTTTAGCTGGTATTCGTCTATCATCAAGGATCCTAACATGAACTGTATCCATGTTTTCACAAATATCCATGTTCCAAGAGGGTTTCAAACGCGACGTGTTGAATGGAGAGTTCATAAGCTAACATGGTACTTAGTGAATGATTTCAAACCAAATGAATATAAAATATGGTTAATGTATTTGACATCTTCCACTATGAGAACCAATCAAGCTAAATCCTATTCATATAAAATATTTTTAAAAAGAAATAGAATGAACTTCATGATTTTTTCAGAATATAAATGTTCACGAGAAGAAAATTCATCGCGAGAAAAAATCATCGAAAGCAAAATTCGTCACAGAAAAGTTCATCGGCGAACTATTGATCGCTGGGGGGGTGGGGGGGGGGGGGGGTGGGGGGGGGGGGGGGTGGGGGGGGGGGGGGGTGGGGGGGGGGGGGGGTGGGGGGGGGGGGGGGTGGGGGGGGGGGGGGGTGGGGGGGGGGGGGGGTGGGGGGGGGGGGGGGTGGGGGGGGGGGGGGGTGGGGGGGGGGGGGGGTGGGGGGGGGGGGGGGTGGGGGGGGGGGGGGGTGGGGGGGGGGGGGGGTGGGGGGGGGGGGGGGTGGGGGGGGGGGGGGGTGGGGGGGGGGGGGGGTGGGGGGGGGGGGGGGTGGGGGGGGGGGGGGGTGGGGGGGGGGGGGGGTGGGGGGGGGGGGGGGTGGGGGGGGGGGGGGGTGGGGGGGGGGGGGGGTGGGGGGGGGGGGGGGTGGGGGGGGGGGGGGGTGGGGGGGGGGGGGGGTGGGGGGGGGGGGGGGTGGGGGGGGGGGGGGGTGGGGGGGGGGGGGGGTGGGGGGGGGGGGGGGTGGGGGGGGGGGGGGGTGGGGGGGGGGGGAACATGAGAGAGAGCCAGCTGATTAACTTTCGCACTGTTAAGCACAACAATCCTTAGCATATCCTATAGATAGATAGATAGATAGATAGATAGATTTTTTTCAGAAGATGAGGTTTCAGTTACTGAATACGCGAGTAATTTGAAAGTAATTTCCTACATTTGAAAGATGTGTTGTACGCTGTTTTCGTTAAGAGAGCTAGTTTAAGATCATAGATGCACTTTTAAGAAATTATATTAAATAAAATGATAATAAAATTACGTCAATGCTGTCATAATGATCTAAATCAACATTAGCTAAATTTCCATTTCCGGCTTCAATACTAGTCTTTACCTTTTCCTCCAATGCTAGTATTTTCAGACGAAGAAATTCATCTCTCACCAAATCACAATTACAAACATTCATGCGTTTTGCGAATTTCGAATCCACAGCTCATTGGTTGGAGAGGGTACGCTATCTAGTCAGATGTTCATCATCATGATTTATTTACAATTTGTAAATATGAAAAGAACTAAAAAAATATTATTATATGTAGTTTTCTAGGCATCTCTGTTTTGAGCCAGTTGAGTTATTTCTCGTGGAGAGACAGAGACTGAGAGCGTATCTGTACTGAGAAGGTGGTTAATATACTGCCAGAATTGTTTAGTTAGTCTTCCTCTCTGCCTCTTAAATGGACATTTGAGGGGGCGTATAAAAATAATAAATCAAATTGTGAAGAAGGAGGATGCCTCAGTTGATGTCCAAGCCAATAAAGTTGACGTCTGCGTTGGGTTTCAATCAAGAGTTTTTAGTTTGCTTCATCTAAGATACTGCAATTAAGAATATGATCCTTCCAAGAGTAACCTAGAAACAGTCTTAACCAGGTTGTATTAAAGCTATTCATGATTTTTATTGCTTTTTTGGGTGGAACCGTCCCATGTTTCTCCACGATACAAGAAGATAGCCCGAGAGGTTGTTTATAAAGCTTAAGTTTTCTTTCCAAGTTAATGAGGGGCGATTTCGGTATATTTCTTAGATTTCTGTGTTGCTTGAGAATTTATATTTTCTTAATAATATGGCATTTACACTATTGCTTATATTTGAGCCTAAGTATTGGAAGTCTTCTACTTTATTCTAAAGGTTGGTTGTGTTCCGTAATAATGGAACTTTGTACTACATTTGTAAGTATTTTAGTTTTTATTTCATTTAACTGTCAATCCAAATATTTTTGCAACTTGACATAGTTTGTCAAAGTGTTGTTGTGCCTTGGCTAAAGATGAGTCTATTAGTGCTATATTGTCTGCATAGCTGAGGTTGTTAGCCGGTTGAGTCCGTTGATAGCAACATGATATTTCTGATTACAATTTACTTTTGAATGGCTCATAAGGGAATAATTAATTATGTATTTCACTTTGGAAGCATCCATCTATCTATCTATATATTTTTTCAGTAAAAAAGGCTAAATATATAAGTGTAAATTTCTTAGTGTCATAAAATACTAGTATTGGAGAAAAACGTAAAGACTAGTATTAAAGCAGCAGATTTACGTATGCTGATTTACATCATTATGATAGCATTTACGTAATTTTATTATCATTGTCTTTAATATCTTTACTCAAAACTGCGCCTATGATCTTAAACTAGCTCTGCAAACGATTGCAGCGTGTAAGATGTCTTTACTATGCAGAAAAAGTGCAGTGATTTTCAAAATGCACGTGTATTCAATAACTGAAACAGATCACCTTCTGAATTAGTTCATATAAAAAATATATCACATCTGGATGGATGTCTAATTACCAGACCAGGAAAACAGGGAACGGATAGAAGAATCAATATTCTTAAATATGTAGCACTTTCTCCCTAACTCTTCTTAAATATTTTGTTCTCTCTAATAACTATTCTAACTATTAATAGAATAGTTAATAGGAATAATAAGAATATATAAATAGTTAACTATAAATATTAGTTGGATATAACTATTCTCCCTAAATATCCTTAAATTCTGTGCTTTTAATCCCTAACCATCCTATCCCAGTTTTGTAACAATCAATATTCCATCTACACAGACCAGACTGTAGGAAGAAAGAATATTAATAACTTTATACAGAATAAAAAAATTTCACCACGCAAAAGATAATCGAAATAATAAATTATACATAAAATATTTCTTATATATATATATATATATATATATATATATATATATATATATATATATATATATATATATATATATATATATATATATATATATATACAGTATATATATATATAAGAATCATGAAACATGATTTCAAAATTTTTTTGCGAAGAATTTTCTCCCAATGAGTTTCACCCATGATGAATTTTCCCCACGATAAATTTTTTACGCGATGAATTGGCCGGGACACGATGTAAACGTATGAAACAACATTCACAAAATAGTCATAAATAGATTATTCCCCAGGGAAAGTTCCCTTGCAACTGACCCGGTTAACCAGAACGTTAGTCTTGAATGGAGATCCAATTCGCTTGAATTTAATCCACTGATGGTCTTAGTAAAACATACTTTTTGCTGAAGTTTTATTTCAGCCCCAAAACCATATAATGATTTGTCGGAGTTCTTGCTTACATCTAATTTATTTATTTATTTATTGTTATTGCTGTTATAGACCAGTGCTTCCCAAACTTCTGGATGTCAGGGCCCCCTTTGCAAAAATTAAAATATTTCACGGCCACCCTCGAAAAAAAATCGTAATAGAGAGATATATTATTATAATATTTATGGTATTTATATTCAATACAAAACATACACAGCGAATATTGCAAAAATCAAATGCAAATATTACATTTTTTGCCTCTTACCGTTTGGTTCTGAAGACGATGCGGGCTGTTCTGGTAAAATATGAAATACTGTCCTTTTTTGAGTCTGTTTCTGATTGTTCGCGGGAATTTTTTTTATTTTTTATCAACCAATTATCCATCAGGGTTAATTTTTTTAACGTAGAATAGATCAAATAATATCATCACTTACCGCTACTGGCACACCACAGACTGATAACATAAAATTAGTGAATATTACCTGAATAAGGGAATCCCAGGAGCAGGAACATTTTTCTCTTTTGTGACTTTTCTCCCTTCAAGGTAATTAAGCCTAACGCGAAACAGACAGCAAAGGCAGGTTATTAAAACATGCCTATGACTGGTGCGGTATTAACAAAAGATATATATATATATATATATATATATATATATATATATATATATATATATATATATATATATATATATATATATATATATATATTACTTAGTTTTAACACTTTTACGAATTTTAACACGTTCGGTTGAATTTTATAGCTGCCTTGGGAAATCGAACTCACACACATCTAATTAATAACAATAGTTTTTATTTAGATACTGTGTTTGCCCATTCAACATATGGTTTTGTTTCAGTCTATATGTACAGCATAGTTTCTGTATGAGGGGACATGTGATTCATTAATTAGTGTGTTTTTATCCCAGTTGTCTCTAATTGCACTATTTGTTGGGAAATATATTACACAGACTGCTCATACCTTATTCACTGGCATAATAAAAGTACTTGTTTTTATTGCCTCTGCAGTATAGTGGCTGTTAGGGAGGGCGTGTTGTTTACCACTGCAAGCGAGGTACTATCTCCCCCACATGAACTTGTTTAAGCTTTTTTTCATGTGTGAAGTATATGCGAAACTTTTATTGGTAACAGAAAACTAGCTCGGATGACAGTGATAATATAAGACGAGTTTTAATATGTATATGAAGTCAATATCAACAGTCCCTGATTACGAACGCCTGATGAAAGGGACAGGAAGATTTGGAGCTTCCCTGGAGAGCATTCGAAGTAAATACAATTAACCACTGCTTTGAAATGAAACATATGAATAAGCAATATTTACTAATATTCATTAAGCGCCGAAGTACGCAGGACGCAAAGTTTGTGAACCAACACCAATGTGTGATTTTTTTTTCCATTAAAATATAAAAAATAACAAAAAAGAAATAATAAATATTAAAAGTTAAATACGTTTCTTTTAAAATAAAAAAAATCTACTTAGTCTTAAAACATTTTAAATTTGTTTTCATTATTTCACGGCCCCCCTCAACAAAACCTAAGGCCCCCAAGGGGGCCGCGGCCCACAGTTTGGGAAGCGCTGTTATAGACCATCGGTTCCCAACTGTTGGTACGCGTACCCCAGTGGATACGTGCTGGACCCTTCAGGGGCACACAAAAAATAATCCGTAATGGCGGAATGACAAGTAAAGTAAACAAAATGCAAAACGTTAGTTGTGGAACAATAAATGTTAAGTTTGAATCACCGCTAATGAAGACACTTCAAAACTAGCTCACATTAGCGAATGATTGATGAGAGCGTAGCTAAGAACCGCTCCCCCAAACCACTCTTCTACCAATCACTACGCAGTTCATGCGCCACTTTTTTTCACCATCCTCCTTTCCTAAACAATCGGGTGTCACTAACAAATGATCTTTGCGATAACGAACCTTCCATTGACTTCCATTTACGATGTTTCTAGAACTTCTCCAAAAATATAAATATACATCCGTATTTATATTTTAGCAAAACAGCTATTTTAAAAACAAAGGGTACAATTTACAAAAATGAGTTTAAAAGGGGTACACAAGTGTAAAAAGGTTGGGAACCACTTATACACAGTAACCAACCTCTCTGCCTTCCTTCACCACTCTCGATTGAAATTCCAAATTTTATACATCCTTTAGAATGTTTGCCTTCTTTTTAATGTATTGCAATCTCACAAACAACAAAGACTGCATAACAGTAACATTGTTCGCACTTGTGTGGAATAATTCGATAAACGAATCTAATACAGAATAGCAGCGGTTGTGTTTTGACTGCGTTGCAATTTCGATAGATCGTGATGAGCTGGTAATAGGTAACTTCCTTCAAAATTTTATTATATTCGTAGCTGTTCACTTTATATTAGAAAAAAATCGTAAAATACTAAACTCTTTATACCAATCAAATTGATAATGTAAGGGTACCAGGAGTCTTTTTGCAGACTTCTTGTCTCCAGCCTAGAGCCTTTCTCATAGCCTAAATCTCGTAGACTAATATTTATTTGTGATATTTTATTAAACTTACTAGGGATAATGATGACGATGATGAAACAGAAAACGAATTTTCAGAAATATGAAAAAAAAAGTATTCCAAATTTAGCTGTCATTAAATTAATGCTAACTTTAGTCCATACGTTTTTAAGAAATCAAACTGTACAGATGATTTTTTGCAGGAATTCAAATGTAAATCACAGTACCATAACACACTCTATCATAAATTTCAGATAACAAAAGTCGAATCAGATAATTCCAGAATTCATAGGCACAACAGTGGTCAAATATTATACGACCTTTAAAATCTAATCCCCATCCACACACACAAATCGCACATGTTTACAGAATGGTTACACAGGCAACCCTTCGCCCAAGTCAATGTTTTCCGTGGGTCATGAAATCAGCTCATAATTTTCGTTGAATAAAGACATGATTTCTATCCACTTATTTTTCTGCTTCCACTGATGATAATACGTCCCTCACCATCAACAATTATCATAGTTAAGGTTTCCAAACACTAAAACAGTCAATGTTTCCAAATTTACCATGGTGCTGATTATATTTCTGTTTAAATAATACGTATCCACTTTGGAATACTCAGAAAGTCGCGAATGATTCTGAAAGATGAAAGTTTCTTGCCTTATATATATATATATATATATATAAGGCCGTATGTTATATATATATATATATATATATATAAGTCTCAATTCTGAAAGAGGAAGGGTTCTTGCTGATATATATATATATATATATATATATATATATATATCAGCAAGAACCCTTCCTCTTTCAGAATTGAGACTTATATATATATATATATATATATATATATATATATATATATATTTATATATATATTACATTAAATATATATTTTATATATATCAGCAAGAACCCTTCCTCTTTCAGAATTGAGACTTATATATATATATATATATATATTACATTATATTATATATATATATATATATATATATATTACATTATATTATATTTATTTATATTTATATATATATATATATATATATATATATATATATAATTTATATATAATTCAGAATGATTCTGAAAGATGAAATATATATATATATATATATATATATATATATAATTTATATATAATTCAGAATGATTCTGAAAGATGAAAGGCTCAATATGAAAGACGGAAGACTCATTCTTCCTATTCGAAGTTAAAAAAACTTGTAGCTACATATATAAAATTTATACTAATAAATAAAAGGTGTATTAAAATTAATTTTATTTTATTATTATTTCTTATTTTACACAATAAAACGTTTTAGTTTCTGATATATACTTATAATTTATATATATATATATATATTTATTTATTTATTTATTTATTTATATAATATAATATATATATATATATATATATATATATAGGAGCTATAAAAAACTGAGACCTTTAGCCAGTACACTTTCTTCTACCGTTGAAAGTGGATGGGAAGAATTATTAATTACAACTTTTTTTAAATAGGCAGAATTAAGATTGGAAGTGTGACGGTCCTGCATACATTTTATAGAATTGAATTTTCTGATGAGAATAATTTTGTTAAAGTTCTGGATATTAGAAGCTTTTAAAGTTCTCAATTTTTTTTATAGCTCCTACTTCAATTGCTAAAGAACTATTCTTAACAAAGATAGAAAATGCAGCATCCCTATTACCAATCCAGGAGGCAAACCTTCTTCGTATGGAAGCTATTTTTACCATAAATCATGCAAGACCACCATCTGATAACATTTCTCATTCTGAGAGATCAGCTATTAAAAGTTTGAGATACAATAATGATATCATTATTCTCCCTGCAGACAAAGGGAATGCTACTGTCATCTTAAATAGATCAGATTATCATAACAAAATTTTAGAACTACTAAACACTGACACTTACCCTGAACTAAACAGTGATCCTACTAAAGAAATGCGCAATAGACCAACAATTTACTGAAAACCACCTCAGAGTTACCAAGAAACATCCGTCTTTCCCTTAGGTCGTTTCATCCTCTAATCCCTAGGTTATATGGACTCCCTAAGATCCATAAATTAAACTCTCCTCTTAGACCTATCGTTGAAGGCGTAAACTCCCCTACTTACAACCTCTCAAAATACCTCGCATCCTTTTTAAAAAACCTTTGTGGTACTTCCTTTTCTCATGTAAAAAATTAAGTTGATTGTATCTCCAAAATAAAAGACATCAAACTCAACACGTCAGATTTAATGGCAAGTTTCGATATTGTTTCCCTCTTGACGAATGTCCCTACTCAAGAAGTTCTATACCTTCTCCAGAGGAAACTATCCAAGAAATGTTTCTCCTTACTTTCTCACTGTGTGAACTCAGAATAGTTCAAATACGATAACAAGATTTATAAACAAAACTCAGGTTTAGCTATGGGCAGCCCGCTCTCTCCGATTCTTGCTGATATATTTCTTAAAGATTTTGAAGAAAAAGCTATTAATTCCTCACCTCTTAAACCTAAAGTGTAGTATCGTTACATTGACGATGTATTTCTCATCTGGGAACACGGTATAACAACCTCAACCTTTTTCTGGACCACCTCAACAAGTTTCATCAGAAAATCAACTTCACCTGTGAACTAGAATCCGACGAATGTCTTCCCTTTCTGGATTTAAAACTTACGAGATGCGCAGAGAACATCAAAATCTCCATTTTTAGAAACCCCACTCACACAGACAGATACCTTCATGCTTCTTCCCATCACTACCCTCCACAAAAGGTTGGTATTATTTCAACCCTGGCACATCGTGCCAGATCTTTATTAACAGATGAAACAGAAATTGAATATGAACTCAATTTTCTTAAAAAGTCTTTCGTTAACAATGGATTCTCTCGTAAAAAGATTAATAAATTTTTCTCTGTCCACTAATCAACTGCTCTTGAAAATTCTTCTCCACCAAGAGGTTTTATTTCGTTACCATACATCAGCTTTTTCTCCCCGAAACTGGCAAAAATGCTTCAGACATTCAACATTAGAACTTGCTTAACTATTCCCTAAACTTCGCTCCATACTAAGTAGACCTAAAATGAAACATCTTCCTACTCAGTATCCAGGAGTCTAAAAAGTTTTGTGTGATTGTGGCAAGCCATATTACGGCCAAACTTCTAAATCCATCCTTTTACGCATGGAAGAACATCAAAGTGACATTTCTTACAACAGAACCACAGCTCTCTCTAGCCACGTTCTCTTCTCTATCAACTCAGGTGATGGCCGCCAACACATCGTTGATTGGCAAAAAAACTCTAATATCCATGTGTGCTATGATGAACTGGAAAGAAGAATAATTGAATCTAGAGAAATATCACTTGAATCGTCTCATATTAATAACAGCCTTAGCTATAATATTTCTGATGCGCACATTGCCACTGTCCAACACTGGCGCACTAATACCAGCTCACGCACGTAGTCAACTTCAGTTGGAACTCTAGCACGCATTCTTCTTTTTTAAATGTACATGTTTTATACTAGATCTGTTAATGTATTATATATATATATATATATATATACTTATAATTTAGAATGATTCTGAAAGATGAAAGGCTCATTGTGAAAGATGAAAAGCCCATTCTCCTTATTCGGAAAACGAACAATAATTATTGACAATTGACATTTATGTCTTTAGGGGTTCCAGAATCTTGTTTCTAAGTCTGTTCGCGTTCCAAGCGATGATCTGTAGGGAAACTGGAGTGCTTTTATTTTTATGCATTTATGAGAGCTGCTAAGATGAATTGGGTTTCTTGTAGAAATTTTTTTCTAGAGTCCGATGTGGGGTTAGATTTGCTGAAGTCTTGCAGCATATTTTCAAGGGAGTTTGTGATGACGGCTGCTAAATTTGGGTTGTATTGGTCCTGAGTGGCCTTTGTTGAGCGGACTACATCTGCGTAGGACTCCGTCTGCCGTTTGAGGTTTGCTTCGATCGGGGCCTCTGGTTGCAGCACTTGGTTTTGTATCGTGTATTTTCAACCCCTGGAGGGTTGAGGAGTTGGAGCTACTACTGCTGGTTTTTGTAGATTAGCAGAGGGAACAGATAGTCTGTTTTTGGGTGTTGTATACATCCTTTGTAATTTGCTGGATCCGGGGCCCCGCAGTTTGCACATTTAGCCAGGGTGGATTTTGGCTTGGTGCAGGAATATTTGGGGGTGGCTCTCCTCGCATTTTAAGCACTTGTATTCTGCTTTACATAATCTCTGCGTATGACCATACTTTTGGTACCTGTGGCACTGTCCTGATGAGGTTCGTTTTCTTAGTGGTTCTGGGCTTATCTTTAGCCCACAAATTGAAGTTAGGTCATATATGTTTTTATAAGCCTGGTGGATCTCTACTAAGACGAGTGGCATTGGACTTTTGTCTGCTCTGGTCATTCTGCTGACCTTGATGGGTGGTAGGTGTTCGTAGCAAATATCGGAGACTATGTCGTCTGTATGTATGTGCTCTGATACTCCACGGAGAACCACCTTCAGGCTCCTCTCGGAGTCGAGGGTGAAGGTATGGTATTGTACACCTTTATTGTCTAGCTCCTTTGTGAGTCTGCGATAGTCCATTATAGTGGCGGGTTGGATTTTGATGCCATCGTCTAAATTCTTTGCTGTAGTGTATGCTATCTGTAGACTAGTCATAGTGGCCCTTAGTTCTGTCCACCTGTTCTTTTCTCTTAAGATAATTGGAGGCAATTTCTCTTTAGTGGAGGCAGGAGGGTCGGAGTTGTGTCCGTCTTCCTCCATACCTTCATCTGTGGGTGGTTCTGTCGACTGTGTTTTGCGTTTTTTCCGCGGGTGAGTCTCTCCTTGATCCTGGGGGATTGGAGACCACCAAATCCAATTTTTCCTCTGTATTAGCAGTATCCTCGCTTTCCTCATCGTCCCTCGTTGTGGAGTACAGGTTCAAAAGCCTGGCCATTCCACTTCAAACTTTTTTAGTAATTTTTAGTAGGCTTAGCGCCAGACCTTTATCTAGTGTTTCTATCAGAGCGTTGGTGTCTATATCAGTCATAATTACGTATAGTATGTTTTGATTCGGGGTTGGTCAATTACTAAAACTGAGAATTAATAGCGAAACCTTACTTTTTAACGGTGCGATAGCTACCGTTAAAAATCCAATGACGTATTTTCTTTTTCAGGAATCAGTACAATTCCTAAATTGCAACTAAATCAAAGTCTTACTTCTATATACCATATCAATCAAATTGCATCGAAACGAATTCTTCAATCCATTAAATCCAAATTTATTTATTTCTCCTCATAAAAACACTATCATATAATTTCATAATTGAAAAAATGATTCAACAATAATTAGTCCTTATCCTTATAAGGACTGGCTTAAAGGGGCGAAGCAAGAATGCTTTCATCTTCCCCGTTATCTGTAGAGGACGGTGTAGGAATAAGGTGTTATTGAGCAATTAAAGCTCTGATCATGACAGGAGGGTACCAGCAATGGCCGAGGCTCAGTTAGAACTTCATTGGCTACAGCATAGCCATCCATTACCCTCCAAGGGTATTGGATTGAATGAATCAATCACCGCATCTCACGGTCGATTGATTGAATCCCCCCCCAACAAGAATAATTGACATAACATAACATCATTGGCCAGAAGGGTGAAGCAAGATGCTTTTATTCCCCGTTGTCTGATAAGGAGGATGAATTGAAGGAAAGATTTATGAGCTGAGAGCTCGCCCTGGGGGGATACGGAGATTAGTCATTGTTGCAAGTATTTAGGATGGCTTTTGGCCTCTTGTATTTGAAGAGGTCAGTCTCTTCATAGTTTGCTGCTTGTTTAGCTAGATCGTTGGGGTGTGTAGAGATCTTTGAGAAAAATTTTTCTGCTGTAGTTAATAGGAAGGAGTAGATGTAAGGGATGTTTGTATCTCTATGCAGTTGCACGTTCCTTACAAACCACGGTGAGTCCAATATCATGCGTAAACACCTGTTTTGCACTCTCTGCAGTCTGAGGATGTTGGAGTTGGATGTGTGGCTCCAGGCTGGAGAGGCATATGTCAACATTGGGCGGATCGTCAACAGGTAGAGGAGCACTTTGATTCTGGTATTCGGTCTACTTTTCCTATTTATTAGAGGGTAAAGTTGTGCAATAGTTTTAGATGCTTTCGTACATAAGGCTTTGGTGTGTGGGTTGAACGTTAATCTTTTGTCCAGAATTACTCCAAGATATTTTGTTTCTGTTTGCCAGGGGATTTTGGTGTTGAAAAGATAAAGGTCCCCCATGGGAGTTGCCATTCTTCTGGTGAAAAGTATTGCTACACTCTTCTGGGGATGCACTTGTAATCTCCATTTGGAGAACCAATGTTCTAGTTGTAGCAGGTTTTCTTGCAACATTTTGGTGACAAGATGAGGTCGTAGAGATCTGGCAAGAACTGCTGTGTCGTCCGCATAAAATGCTAAGATGGATGACATTGGGTTGTGCGGGATGTCTGCCATATATATTGAGAATAAGATTGGAGCCAGTAGGGAACCTTGAGGAACTCCCGCAGAGATCCGTCGCTGACTTGAAACTGTACCATTTATTTTGACTTGTATGTGTCTGTCCTGGAGGTAAGATTTAATTAGGTGGACGATACTTGATGGTATACCTGCTGAAATGAGTTTGTGTAGTAATCCCAAATGCCATATTTTGACAAAAGCTTTCGCTATGTCAAGGAAGACTGCTCCGGTGTGCTGGTGCCAATTGTATCCGGTGGTGATATACTCAATTATCCTATACATTTGTTGAGTAGTACTGTGATGTTGTCTGAATCCAAATTGTTCCTTAGGAATGATATTTAACTCATTTACTGAGGCGTGGAGTTTAGAGAGAATGATTTTTTCAGCAATTTTGCCTAAGTTTGAGATTAGGCTGATGGGTCGATATCTTTCAGGCAGGTGTGGATCTTTACCTGGTTTATGCACTGGGACTACATCTGCGACTTTCCAATAGCTGGGGAAATAGTTAAATCGGAACATGGCGTTGATTATGATGGTGAGATGTACAACAGCTCTTCGGGGCAGCAGTTTTATTACTCTATTTGTTATGCCATCTGGGCCAGGGGCTTTTTTATTCTTTAGCTTCTTTAGAATTTCATAGATTTCCGCTGGTGAGGTGTTTGGAGGTATGTTGTTGCAGGTAGCGGTGACTTTCAGTGCATGTCTGACATGGAGGTGGATTTTATAAACATGTTAGAAGTACAAGTTGTCATATGTAGGGCAACAATAATTAAAAAAAAACTTGTACAAACATATATAAAATTTATACTAATAAATAAAAGGTGTATTAAAATTTATTTTATTTTAATACTTTTTTCTTATTTTATACAATATAAGGTTTTAGTTTCTGATATATACTTATAATTTCTACATAATAATATATGAATAGTTATTTGCAAATATTTATAGATAATTAAATACGTTCTAAAATTTCTAGTAAAAGTAATTAATTACTGACATTTTTTTTCAAATGGCATTTTAGTGCTAGATATCACTTACTTCTATTGTTAGTATATCAACGTAGAAGATTCAATAGACCGGATTGTGGCATTACTCTGTCGGCTAAGAAAACATCAACTAATATATGTCACCTCTGGATTCAACAGACATTTATGAGATCCCATTGTCTTAATATCAGATGAATACGGAGCTGCATCTTGGAAGGAGATTTCCAAACTAAGGTCGTGTCTTCCGGTAGTTGTGTGAGAGAATACATGCGTATTATCTGAATATCAACATCTTCAATCTGGTAGGTCTGATTCCGATTTAATTTGTTTAGGCTCTGAGCAGCCTAATCGAAAATCAATGAAAGCTTAAATTTGCGACCTGCTTGGTCCTTCCTGTAATGTCGTACTTGCGCAGACTATTGAACGTAAGAAAATAGCAATATCATTCGATTTTTGAGTGATGTTAGCAGAGAGAACTATTGAAGTAACAGGAGTTTCTTTGACAGAGAGAAATGAAATGAAATTCGAGTTTTATAGATCAGCCATTGGAAGTAAAAATTGATGTAAGTCTTCGTAAGAAAATAGTTCTACATCTCCACATAATCGCATTAATAATAGCAATTTGTCAATTGATTAGAACAAATGGATCGAGCACAAATCCTCAGACGCCAACTGTCACTTTTCTAGCTGACGACAATCTCTAAAAGAATGAAACTTGTGCGCATGTCCGAAAAAGCTTATCTTTATATGTGCTTTCAATCTGTTCACAACTTGTTCATAACTTTCAATCTGTTCTCGCATGCTGAAATCGAAATCCTTCCTGAATACTGCGATTCATACTGCTGCTCTGATCCATGATATTTTCAGCGCACTTGCCACATGTTCTTTTTCGTTCGATCACCACACGATTTGTCCTAATTTTCATTGGGATATCATTGCTCATACGACAGACTGTGGAGTCTCTGGTAGATAAAAAGATTGCTGCAGCCTACGGCATGAATAATTTTCATCTTTATATACACTGTCTACCAATAATTGTCCGGACACCCCTGATATTTGAAGTTATGGACGATTCCAGGTTTGTTAATAATATAAAAATCAGGTGCACAGAATAATAGGAAGTCAAAAATGACTGACAAGAACAGGAGAGTGTTAAAACGGGTAGCACGCAAAAAACAGCTACAGCTCGCACAGACCATTCGGGATGAATCCCAGAGCGCCAGTAACGCCATGCTGACCACGAATACTGTACGAAAATAACTCTATTTACTGAGTTTCCACGGAAGAGCAGGGGCACACAAGCCGAACATCACAACAACGAACAAGGCGGCTCGCCTGGTTTGGTGCAAAGAGCATGTGAATTGGACAATTAATCAGTGGAAAACGGTATTTTGGAGCGATGAGTCAAGGTTCACCTGTTTTCAGTGTGATGGCAGGGTTTGGACGTGAAGGCAGCCTGGTGAACACTGTACCCATAGGAAAAGTTTGGTGGTGGAGGTGTATACTTGTGTGGGGTGCATTCAGCTGGTTTGGACCGGGACCACTGGTCGCCGTCTGTGGTTTCATGAAGGCAGCTCAGTACCTTGATATTCTGAATAATCAAGTGCTGTGTACAGTGTGAAGTATGTTACTATGAAGACTACCATGCCCCATTCCACAAAGCTTCAGCTGTTATGAATAAATGGGTGTTATACGACTGCCCTGGCCTGCGCAGAATCCTCACCTCAACCCCATCGAACACTTATGAGATGAAATGGAGCTGCGATTGAAGTCCAGAGCAGCACGTTCTCGATCTCTCGCTGAACTCGGTGCCTGCTTTAATAGAGGAATGTAGACAAATTCCACCTGATGTCTGCCGCACATTTTTGGAAAGCTTCCCTCAAAGGTGATCAAAGCCAAAGGTGGACACAACCGATATTAAGATTCGTCTGCTGGTATCAATTGCAAATTGTAAAATGTGTCCCGACAATTATTGGTAGATAGTGTATATAAGTTGAAACCTTTTTATCATGTTTTATTATTTTTTAAAAAATAATCCAGAAACTCTGCTTTAGAGATCAATCCTGAAACTTTTTAAGTCACTTCAGGCTTCCAATAAGCATGGAAGTGGTTTTGCGAAACGAGAAAGAAGCTGCAATTATGTATTTTTAGGAAGGAACGTACAACCCTGTCTGAAGATATTGGTATTATATCTGTCTGAAGATATTTTGTTTTCATCGAAGTATGAAGTTAAAGAGGCGTAATGGATTATTGCTTTGTAAAAACAAAAGAAATCCCAGTATGGTTTCAGGAACTAATTCACAATCTTCATGACTTTTTCCTTTGAGGCATGTCCATTCACTTCTTTTAGGATTGATTGTTTGAATTAAATTTGAATGTTTTTCTTCCAAGTGAAATGCTTGCTAGAAAGCCAATAACACAGATCTGTTATGCAATGGTATGAACAGATTAGTGTTAACGAACTGTTTTCTGGCCTACGCAGAGTCCTGAACTCAACCCCATCGAACATCTGTGGGAGAATCGGAGCGGAGATTGAGGTCCAGAGTGGCACGTCCTCGATCTGTAGCTGAACTCAGTACTGCTTTGATGGTTGAATGGAGACAGCTTCCACCTGCTGTCTGCTTCAGATTGGTGGAAAGCCTCCCTCATAGGGTGCAAGAGGTGATCAAAGCCAAAGGTGGATGTGCCCGATATTAGGTTTCGTATGCTGGTATCAACTGGTATACGTATATTGTCATCTTGTGATTGCCATGACCTTCGGTATAGACATTAAATTTTATTTAAACAAAACAAAACACTGCGAGTATTTTCGAAAATAATTATTTTTCATCGTAATAAAGAAACATATGCAACAAAACGTTTTTTATTCAGATAGTACGCCTCACGATGATGATTTGAGTACTGCAAGGGTGTAGAAACGTCGTGATATTTGATTTCAACTGCATAGTGTAATTCATAAAACTCAGATGAATAAACAAAATATACCGAAATTGTATCTTCATTATGTTTAATGTGAAATTCTGATTTGGATTTGGATTTTCTTATCTGGCATCTATGTGAAAAGACCCAACTAATTTTTCATCCTCTGTACAAAACTTTATTCAGTAACTAAAATGTTATTTCTTCATATTAATTTCAAGAATAAATATTTTGCTTTCTTCGAAGTATCTGCAACTTTTTGTGTCCTTTGTCCTTATAAATGATAGACCTTTGACTTAGAACATAAATACAAAAAAAGAAAGTGCGATTAATAACATTTGAAAATGTTTTTTTAAAAAAACATTGGGTGAGGATCTTAAATGATGCTTCCTCGGTAAAGACTGTTGTGGTTGCCTGTTGCACATCACGGTATAATGGTTTCTTAATGTTGTTGTTTGGCTTTATGGCCCAAGCAACTAAGTCTATGAGACTAGTGTATATTGATAAACTGTGCACGTAATCTTCTGGATAGTTTGCCTGTATTGAGGTTGCACAACAGAGTAGTAATGAGAGGTAAACCTCTGTATGAGGTTTTTCCTCTCACTAAATCACTCCATTTGAAAAGTCCTTATAAAGATTCGTTGCGACGTATAGGGAGTAGAACCCAGGTTTTTTTCACCGAAAGCATTGTTGGTACTGACTGAGGGAATGCTATTTTCGTAATACATTAGAAGGAATCACGTCGCTTATGTCCTTGGTCAGAAATATCCTGCTTTGAATTCCGTGTAGGAAAACAGCAATAGTTATAATGGCTTGTACCGAAATCAAATAAACTAGTTTCATGTGGTGTGCGAGGTTTTTTCTCTATCAAAAAGGATAAACCTTTTTGGAAATGCACATAATTATAAAACAGGAAATACTTGCATAATAGACTGAATTGTTCTGAAATCATTCCAAATACAAAATTGTCTATACAAATTATTAAACAGTGATCTAACTGAAGCGATTAGAGGTGTGTATGGTTAATTTGAGATTGTAGAGAAATATATTATGGATAGTAAACGTCATTAAGGATCCTCCTACAACTACTTTCACTGAATAAAATCCTCTCCCGACAGATAACAAGATATTATGCCGATCAAATGCATGCAAACCGAAGAATACTTGCATACCGTCCCTACTTCGATAACATCTTATCAACACAAGGGAAAACACGAACATCTTTCCTTCGATAGGCGATATCTTTTTTCACGAAGTACAGATAAGACACCGACTGGCTGTCAAGCGACGAAACTCCCTTTTATGAAATGGTTTGACTTCGATCCCTTTTCTGTTCATTCGTTGAAAAGCGACGAACAGTTCTTACCTTTAACCTCTCCGCTGTTTACTCGGATGGCACATTTCAGGACATTTCTGATTTTTTGTCCGCCGTGTGTAACAGATGCTGTTGATGACTCGTTAGAAAAATGGGCGCATGCCGAGAATTTCACTAAAATCATGAAGTTTAAAAGGGAAAAAAATACAACTTGAAGATAGAGAGATCGCACTATTTGTGTTTTGTTTTTTATTATTTTGTTTTTCATTTCTATCCTCGTAATGAGATCTGACACTAGCAGCAGATGAATAAAACTGTATTAACATTGTTCTAATGTAGTCTCCTAAAACAATTTTGGCATTACATTATTACATACCACCAGGAGTCTTTCAATAAACGTGTGCCAATGGTAAATCAATAACCACAATAATAAAAAAAAAACTAGCAAACATTCGTTGATACAAACAATGACATTTTTTTTAGCAAACGAAATGCCAATAATTCCTTGTAACCATGACAACCTAAATGACAGCATATAAAGAATCACTTTTTAAATACATCACGTGAAATCTCAAAATATATTTAAAATAAAGGAAGGAGGAAAGAGAAGGATGCTAAGCAAAGCCTTCCAAGAACATGCTCTTGAAAGGTTGCTTTGTTTTTACCGAAATAAAACTCTTTTGCCTATGCCTAAGATTAACTAACTTATCCTTTCTAGAATAAAGACCCGCGAATAATTTATTCCAATGTTGACTGAATTTGAACACTAATGCTCTTCTCAGCAAATAAGCCGAATAAAAACTGTTGTATTTTTAGGTTTATTTCAGTCTGAAAATAAACAATACTGAATAGTTTTAATCAAATACAACAATGACTACTATTCTATGGTAACCATTTTATTCACCAGAGTACAGCATTTGAAAAAAAAAAAAAATGAAATTTATTTTATCAAACGAAACCAACAATTCCTTGTAACCATGACAACTCAGTGGCCTACTGATAAATAAACTGCTTGTTACCCACAAAACGCTTAAACCTTAAACCAAAAAGTGAAAATAGCCAAAGATGTAGTTTTAAATGAATTTTACATGCAAACAATATCAAACATTGTAAAGTAGATGGGACGTTAGTAATGTTGCTTATTTATACATGGGAATAAATGACTGCTCTTACAAACCGTTGAATAAATAGCAATTGTTTTCTCAGTTAGAACGAAGTAATTTAAGAAAATATTAAAGTAAAATAAAATAAAGAAGTTTCAGAAAATGTTTTATAGAATCGCTTTGTAAGATTGCTGTTGTTATACGGCTAAACAAAGATAAACCAAGCATGTTGAATTGCTGTCACATTTCTCCTCAACTCTGCATTACGTGTCTTGGTAAAATGAATCTAAGATTTGTTCTGACATAAACTAGATAACTGTGCCCATGGGCAATGTAAGATATCCCGCTACACTTTACGAAAAACATCGACTCATGCACTAACACAGTAATGTGGGCTCATCTAAATGCGTATGAGAATCGATTGGAGACTGCAAAAGTTGTAAAAGTAGGAATACAAATATTGTCAAATCCTTCTCAAAATTTGCTTTGTAAATAAACAGAAGTACGACAAAGTTTTCCCTTTTGGAAACACATTTCAACTTCTGAAGTATTTCGATCTATTGTTTGGTAGAATATATTAGACTGAATTCATCGAAAGAAACAAAATCCAATGACGATACTACTAAAAGTATTAGTATATTTAAAAAAATTTTGCAGATACATTTTCTACCTTTATTTACATCTTATATATCTATATACATGACTGCCTAAATTTGCTGTATGTATATATAAATTATATTAATAAAAATAATAAAAACAATTAATAATAAAAAAATAGCAATGTGTGTGTGTGTGTGTGTGTGTGTGTGTGTGTGTGTGTGTGTGTGTGTGTGTGTGTGTGTGTGTGTGTGTGTGTGTGTGTGTGTGTGTGTGTGTGTGTGTGTGTGTGTGTGTGTGTGTGTGTGTGTGTCGAAATATAAATGTTATTTTAGCAGAGTAAAATAGAAGGTGTTGTGGATAGAAAATTCAAATGTGGAGAAGCTGATAAGACTCCAGTCTTGTCCAGGGCAATGCATTATTAATGTCAGTACTTTTTGATATCTTTTTTCAATGCAATGTGCATGAAAAGAAATATATCAATCACAGGCTTATCACAGTAGAAGAGACACTGCCCCATAGAAATGTCAGTCTGTATTATTCATACTTAAAACTCATTTGGTTAAGTGTTATCATAAAGTAAAGACTAAGACCTAAGTTGTCCTTATTTCTGTGTGCACAGTTTCGCTACATCATCGTATAATTTGCGTTGTCGAAAGAGGGCTCAGTGAACAATGGATCGCCTACTCAAATTTAAGGAATTAGTTGAAATTTTTTTATATATTTTTATAGAACGTGTTCAACGATAATCTATTCAATGAAAAGTCGACATATCCGAAGCCTAATTCATGTGAATATCAGTGATAATACTGAAAGAGATCTAGAGAGAGCTTTGTTCACTGAGAGGGTGTGGAAGCGCAAGTTAGGAAAACTAAAGAACATAGGTCGGATTCAGACGAGTATGTGTGTGTGTGTAAATGAACAAATAATCTTGTCTCTCAGGCAGCAGTATCGTATAGGGGTAGTAAATTCAGAATATAAACGACTGGCTGGCCGAGTGGTTAGAGTACCGCTCTGCAGCCAAAAGTCTGCGGGTTCGAATCCCGACGTGGGCATGGATGTTTGTGATTGTCTCTGAAAATAGCAGTGGTGGGAGTCAGCAGTAGATGACGTTAGTGTAGTTGCGGTCAATTGGTGGATTGAGTGGTGGAGACAGAGCTGTAGAGCAGGTGCCCTCCCTCGATGAGTCTTTGGACTCCCTGGAGGTGTCAAACTAATAATAATAATAATAATAATAAAGGTGATTGGAGACCTTATGGGGATGCTACAGTTTCTGTATACTAAGGCTAGAAGGATCGGGAAGAGGAAGGAAATTTTGGCATAATTAGTGCAACTTCGTTACAGGCATTAGTGAGACTTGGCTGACAGCAGAGGATGTAGTTACAGGGAAAGAATGTGATGGATTTAGTATTTTTAGGGAGGGTGGGATGGGGTGGGGATATTGCTGATGATAGCAGATGATTTGAAGCCAACAAAAGTAGAAGTTACTCGGACAGATGATGACAGTTCTTCTGGTGTGGGATTGAGGCCAAAATGCAAAATTGATTGCTGATATAGGCCATGGGGTGCCAACGATGATGTGTAAGATATGCATAAGCAGATTATTACAATGAACGAAAGTCAATTATTTATTATCGGGATTTCAACTTCGGACACATTGATTGGAGGGAGAAAAAATCACATGAGAGGAAGGAAATATAACGTATACACTTACTGTGAAAATTATTTGAAGCAGAGGGTTGGATCTTGTTACAGAATTAGAACGCCTGTTGATAACTGAGGTGGTTACACTGCCTCAAATTGAGAAATATGATCATGTGGTCTTGACTTGGGAGGTAGCAAAACATGTGGAAACTCCAGAACGAAGAAATATGTAGGAAACCACAAAAGTTGAGTTGATTATGATTCAGTTAGGAGGCAGCTTGAAACAGTACCATGGCATAAATATAGCAAGCGAAGGATGTTCACAACGCATGAGGAATAGTCAAGGTATATCTGGAGGAAGCAATATCACACTACCTATAACCATGGCCAGGAGAGTGAATGGGATAGAAGTTAGATGGTTGATTAAAATCATTAAGCCAAAGTTGAAAAAAAAAAAAGATTGTTGGGGAAGATATATAAGGAGGAAGGTGACCAGCTAACTCATGCAACAGTACAAGGAGCAGACAAGAAATATGACCACCATGGTAAGGAAAGTAAGATCAGATATGAAAAAAAGTTAGTCTAGCAGGCCGAAGGAAATCCCAAAGAGTTTTTTTTTTCAAGCAGGAGGAAGAATGATTATGTAAGAATAACTTTAATGAGTGCAGATGGTAAATAGTTAACAGAAGCATATGAAATTGTTCAGCTACTGAGTGAACATTGGCAAGGGTATACCATCCAAGTGAAAATTTTTGTTATGGCAGAAACAATAGATGAGAACAGAAGTTGAGGAATGTAAATGAAAATACAGCTGTGAAACTGGGTGGGATATCGGCTCGCAGTTTAAGAGCACGTCCAAGGCGACTGGAGTTTCCTTTGACCATGTTGTTTAATTTAAGTCTCAGACTCTGTGGTTCCAAGAAACTGGAACGAGGGTAAATTCCCTTTCATAAAGGAGGATCTCAATCTGTGGCAGGCGGATAGGAATACGATACTCTATGGGGAGCAGCACAGCTTTTTGAAGGGCCAGTCATGCCTTAGTAATCCACTTACTTTTTATGATAGGGACAGCTGAGTTGGATAAAGGAAATGGCTACACGATGACGCTATTGGTTATTGCAAAGGTGTTTGACAGGATACCACATGGAACTATATTACGCAAACTGCATCAAACTAGGATGGATATGAAACTAGTAATATGGATAAAAGGGTGGTTGATGGATACCAAAAAGTAGTCCATGGAGGTGCAGAATCCAGGAGAAGGCAAGTAACCAGTTTTGTGCCTCAAGACTCTGTACTTGGGACACTGCTGTTTAATTTGTACATAAATAATATAGGAAATAATTTGAAGGGAGTTATTCAGTTGTTTGCTGATGATGAAAACTTGGATAGGGTATTTAGTAATGAAGGTGATGTAAAGAGGTTGCAGGATGATTTAAAGGAGTCAACAGTATGGGCAAAACATAAATGATGTCGACTTAATGTGGGAAAGTGTATAACGTTATGCATTTTATGATACAAAGATTACAAACTGTGTACCACTTTGAGGGAAGTATAGTCCAGGAAATTAATGATGCCATGGATTTAGGGGTAGTAGTGGATAGAGAGTTGTCCGCGCGGTTAGCCTAGTGGCTTTGCGCTTCTCGACCATATTACTGGGGAAGGATTGTCCTAGGTTCGATTCCCGTCGACGACCTGAGGAGCTGAAGGGTCTTCCTCAGCCATAGCCAAGTTAGCCGGTCTTGGGCGTGGACAGTAGGGTTTTTTCGGCCAGTTTATCTGTGGTTTTTCATCCCGCAAGAAGGCAAACTGGCCTCGTGAACACACAGGGATACAGCCAGGAATACTTCGAGGCATAGGGGTGACCATTCTATCCTCGTATTTCGGTTACGAAATCCAAGCATGCTTGGAGAGTTTTGGACCTTAAAGGCCTGTTAAAGCCATTGAGATAGATAGGGGATAGAGAGTTGACAGCTTGGATTACTTGGTTATTGAAGAACACGCCTAACAAGCAGAGATAAGGGAGGTATCATTCCTCTTTATAAAGCCTTCATGCGACCAAATCTGGATTACTCTGCTCAAATCTGGTTCCCTGGGTTTCTTGGAGACGAGGAAGAAGTGGAGACGATTCAGAGGCGAGTGACCAAAATGGGGAGTGGTCAGTGCATTGCTTCCTATGAGGAGAGAGAGAGAGGGTATGGAGATGGCAAACATTGGTTGAAATTGGTGACAAAGGAAGACTATGATCATCATCAAATTCCTGATGTGTATCCTCAAGGGATATACAGGATATAATAGTACTATATGAAAAATTTACATCATTACTAACTCCTATCTACAATTTTCCTCCAAATCAGTCTGTTACCTGTCAAGACTCTAGGATTATCAGATCATATATTTCTATCTTCTAAGGCACTTTTTACCGTATCAGTCCACGTATATCTTGGTCTTCCTCCGGGTCTTTTTCCTGCCAATCTGACAGAGAACACTTGCTTTCCTCGCCCTTTCTGTTCAAGTGACCATACCACCTGAGATTAGCTCTGCTAACGCATTCCTGGATGCTGACAATGTCAAGTTCTTTCCTAATATCCTCGTTTTTAATATGATATTGCCATTGATTCCATCTGCTCATTCCCCTAATCTTTCTCAGGACTCTCATATCTGCGGTCTCTAGTCTTTGGTCAAGTGTTTTACTTCTGACCTAGCTCTCAGATCCAAAAATTAAAATTGGTTTGAACACTGTCTTGCATACAGCTAATTTAGTGATTTGAATAATTTCTCTCTTATTCCATAAAAAGTATTTAGTTGACTTCATACCATACCAGCTTTGTTGATTCTGTTGTTTCCATGTTTAATTTACCATCTTCACTAAAAATCGTGCCTAAGTAGCTGAAATGTTTTACTTGTCCTATAGGTTCACCATACCTATAGGACAGTTCTATAGAACCTATAGAACAATGCAGTTGATATTTCAATACTTTTGCCTATTTTCATTGTCTTTTTCTTGTTATTGCTGACCTTCATACCATATCTATTACAACAGCAATTGAATTTAGTCAGAGAATCTTGCAGACTTGTAGCAGATTTATTTAGAAGTATAACATCATCCGCAAAAAAGCAAGAACTGAGATTAACATCTCCAATTTTGATATCAGGTTTAATACCACTTTCCCTCATAATGTGATCCATATAGATAATAAATAACAGAGGGGATAATGGACATCCTTCTCTGACACTAGATTTAAAATGAAACCATCTTCCTCTACTTCCTTCAATTCTAACTGCTGACTTAAAACTCAATAAAGGCTAAGTATTGCTTGATATAATGCCCATTGACACCATTTAAATGTAGCGTATTGAATAGTTTCTCTATTGGCTCCGTATCATATGCCTTTTCCAGATCTACAAAACTTAGTAAGTAAAGAGAGTAATTTCTTCACTTGCGGAGTGGAAAAGTATCATATGAAACAAAAGTGCTAAGGTGGATTGTAAAAAATCTCCTTCGTGGTAGTTTTACCCTTAACGAAACGAGCGAGAATTCACGGGTGTTTTTCGAAAGAGGCACATGACTTGTTCATGTGTCACATCATTGTATTAAACAAATCGCAGTCAAAATATCAGGGCAATAAGAAGTAGAAATTAAGATGGGCTATCTTAACAAAAATTTCAGATAATAGCCAAGCAACGAAACGATGATGACAAAGTTTATTGCCTATGACTTTCACCGTATTCTTCTTCGGCATGTTGATAGAAAAGTGCAACGGTGAACGAATATTCTCCTACTTATGACTGTAAACAGCGATCACAAATCTGGACAGCAAACACAGACACTGTTCGCTGGCCGAAATGAGATTTCCACTCGAATGTCTATAATTTATTTGTTAAATTTTTAAAATAGTTACTGAATTGCAATGCGTTATTGTGTTCCATTGTTTTTGTTGAAATGATCAGCTGGTATAGTGACTGCCATTGCGTAGTGATAACATACGTAATAATCATCTTACTCACTGGATGCCTAAATTGCTAGGGAAAAAGAAAGAAAAGAAATAAAAATAACCCATCCGATATGTGTTTCCAACTTCTAGACATGATCTTTAATGATTTTAAATTTATTAATCAAAGCCACTAATTTGAGCTATCAAATAAGGCAAAAACAAACAAAATGGATTAAAAATAGATTTTAAATTTTAAATTTTATTTTTATTTTAATAGATACTATTTAGGTGTTAGCCTTTATTCCATCCATTACTATTATAAAGACATTCAATTATCCTGTTTATCCAATCTTACTTGATAATGTATTTTACAGATAGATGATAGAGATCAAGGTTCTCTTTCACTTAGGCTCTATTCTGTTTGTTGATTTGTTGATTTGGTGATTTGTTTTAATTTGTTGTTTGCTTATTATATAAGTAATCATTTAATATATAATAATATTTGTAATTTGAATGTACAGTTGACATCTGAAAATTATTTGACACTTTTAGTCTTTTAAAACCTTTGTATCCATTATTTTTTAGTGTGATTCTCATGAATTTGTGCAACGTATTATAACTTAAACCACTGCCACTATATCAATCAACTAGATCCGGGTTCTCTATAAGAATATTTCTGTTTAATTGCTTCTCTTTATCAGATTTGGCCTGGCTGTTGTTGATGATGTTTATTTTCATTAATTTTATTGGATAATAATATGCAAAATATTTGATAATAAAATGCAATATATATAATTTAGTATATAAATATAATTTTAATGCACGCAAATAATTTTATATAAAATATCTGTTTTGATATATATATATATATATATATATATATATATGTATAGATAGATAGATAGATAGAAATTGTTAATTTTAAAAACAATTCTAAAGCATTGTTTTTAAAATTAATTCATGGAGAAATTTTAAAATCATTCATGGAAAAACTTTTGCATATTATTATTAATATATATTTTTGAATTATTTAGTATTTGCAGACACACCTTTTAATTATTTTAATATGTATTTTACTAATGAGCAAACAAACCTCTGATGCTTCGGGAAATGTCAGAAGTGCCCCCATGTATTATGAGTGAGATAACTGTACACAGTTTTAACGTAGTCTGCTGTTTGTTGTATTCTTTCTGAAACGTTTTTGTTTTAGAATATAGAATATTTTCCTTAGCAAAGTAACTGCTTCGATGACAAAATAAATATTTGTTCTTTTCTTCACTTTCTTTCCTGTGCGTTTCATATACTTGGTCCGTATTCATTGTTATATTCATATTCATAATTCCCGTTTCCTCTTTTTATGTTCTCCTTTCTTTATGTAATAATTCCTTCTTATTCTTCCCTCTATGCGTTCTTTTCCATTATCATTCTTTCATTTCACTATTATCTGTTTGATTCTTCTTCTTATTCATCAACTTCTGATATTTCCTTTTATCTTCTTACACCTCCTCGCTATAATAAAAACAGGAACATAATAGAAAATATTTAATTTGTCTTTTCCTTATCTTAGCATGTATATTTTACTCTTTTCCTTATCCTTTCTTTCTTTTTCCGTTTCATTGTTGCGAAAATAAGAAAACTAAACAAATGAAATTACTGCATCAAAATCGTTATGCGTTTATGTCAAAAACAGGATTACAATGATTAAAATCTTAACAAACTGTTTCCGCATTTTGGTCATAAAAAAAGCAGAGAAGTGTTAGTCGAAGATGTTTATGACAAGTTAATAAGGATATTCTTTGTGTTTAAATTAAATATTTCGGCAGAAATGTTCGATCACGTTCATTTATCGTTGACGGTAAAATAACTTCGCCTACGAGGATACGCACTCAAAAATCGATGAGGTCATCCATGTTAATTTGACCTCACCTGTTTTCTCACCGACTTTAACAGTCTGCATACCAAAGTCAACGAAGGTCTTTTCGAGGTATCATAGTTAGCATCGATAATTTACCACGTTCGCACACCTCTGGAAAATCAAATGCCTGCCCTTCAAGGAAATTGGCGTTAACTCCATTGAATTTAGAAAAGTTTCATTACTTTGACCAATAGCGGCTACTTAATATAGAAGCATAGACGATGAAGGAAATAAAGACCATCACATTATACTTTGGCGAGTCATTCAATTTTAGTCTTTCACGTCTGAGTTATTAGAAGAACGAAGCTCGTGGGATTTCCTAGTATGTCGCACTGACTTTCCCTAAGGATGGATACAAAGATGGAAGGGAATGACAGAGGAAAATGTCAGAAACTGAGATGTAATGTTGTGACACTGAAGATAGCAGCTGATTTCTGAAAGCTGTCGGGGGGGGGGGGGATAGAATGCCGCCAGCTATATTCTTCACATTACTAATCTTAAAAGGCCTGCTCCTCAAACTGGCGTATTTTTTCCTCTCTGTCTCTCTTGCACGTAGTAAGATTTAATGCACTGACGGTTCTTTACAGCGTGGAGAAAAGAAGTGCTTGAGGCATCCCCTTCGGTTAGTTGTCTTCCTCCTTTATTCTGGGCAAAATATAAATGATTACACTCCGGCTGACAAAATGGGGATTGTTGTACACTTGTCATGATACAATTTTGAAAATGTGATTTCTGCTAAACTGTGCTATTTAGGGTGAGAAATGAGCTCCACACTCGAAATCAATTTTGAACAGAAATGTCACCATCCATCGACTTAATTGAAAAAAAAAGCATAGAACGTGCCATCTAGTGGCCGGAAACGGAATAACCCCCTGGATTAATGATTCATTGAAAACAAAAATAGTAATAATATACCTAAATGAAATAAATAAATGATACTACCAAGTTTTGAGATCTCCAGTTCGTTTGGTTTCGATGAGCTATTTGTTTGGAAAGACTAGGATTCAACTCCTGTCTGTCACAAGAGCCTTTATCAGGGCATTTCAATAAAATACGTGTTCCCCGGTCTCGTATGAAGGAAGAATTTTCTCTCCTGAGACTCCAGTTTTTCGTACGTCAAAGCAGGTAAACAGGCCCAGTGACTACATATATCAGACATAGAACGCTATTGGACAAAGAAGACAACGGAAACCATTTTGTTCTATTCTATAATAATTCCGAAGTGAAGTAGAACTGCTACTCTACCAACTATTAGGTAGAGGAGAAACACACAGACCAAGCTTTAACATATTCTAAGACTCCAATCATAAGAAAGCTATACTGAGATGAATAGAAGCATATTTCTATGTGGCGCACAGCCTTGAAACATGAAGATAGGTGAAATTCGGACATAATTAACATGATCCTTCCTAATTTACGCTCATGCGCAGACCTACGCTTTTTACCGTGTAGGCATTCGGAACCGAAATCCTACGGAATAGGTTGATACTCCTTATTCCTGAAGGTATCCTATGTCTGTAGAAGCGTGTGTTCAAGGGACCGGTTTGCCTACTTGCGGGAGGAAAAAAACCCAGATAAACTGGGGAGAAAAATCATGCTGTCTACGCCCATGACCGGCTAACTTGGCTATGTCTGAAAAAAAGATCCTTCAGCTCCTCACGTCAGCAACGGGAATCAAACGCAGGACACTCCTTTCCCAGACATATGGTTACAAAGCGTATAACCACTCGACTAACCGCGCGGTTATTAACAAGTTAACATTCTTAATTACAAAATTGTAATTCTGGATATATAACAAGGTATAAGATGTCATTGACTTCACTCGTCTAAACATCTTCCGAAAATTCTTTAATCTCCACGTGATGATTTCTCATAGTAAGTGGGTCTGTGTTCACAGCTGTAGTGAAAAAAAGGATTGCTACACATTGTGTGTTATCATCAGATAGTATGATGTACGGCTGTGAAGCAGCTTGTATAGAATTTTCGTTCCTATTCACTTTGTTCCCCCGTAATGCATTTCTTTCTGTGTGAATATACTATCTTGATGATCATAAAATATCAATCATGTAAAAAAGCTGTTGAATCATCGAACTCATATTAAACCTTAGTTAAAAATAGATACTGATATTTGACATTTTTGCCGGTCGCTGTTGAATAAAGAAAAAGAAATTAACTGTAAATGAGTAATTACATCAGTTAATTAATAAACTAAGCAATGCTCTAGTAGGAAGGGAGATTGATAGATTGATATGTCAGCCAATTACGTGTGATTTATTGCAGGTTATCGAGTAACTCCGTAAGATCGGCTAACTACTAACCCTCGCTGGAAAAACCTTCTGAAGATTCTTCGAATCCTGAATGGAACTTAAACCCGTGGGGAGGGGGTATTATTCATCCTGACTGCGCTTCCAACACTGCTTAAAGGAACAAAAAACAAATGCAATTATTCCCCTTCAAACCTTGATCCCACGAAACATTATAAAATCGGTCTTAAGATAGACGTAAAGAGGAAACGCCATCTGCTGGTGATGGCTCTACGTTAAAATTAGACCGCCTATTTAAATGAAAAGTATGGTTTCACACAAAATGCAGATCAATGGCGAACTTCAGGGTATTTCGCAATCAGCTGTTACAACTTAATATTACAAACTGTTTTTTCTGCTGATCGAAGAAAAACAAAAATACAAAAATACTTCAGTTGTATTTCGGAATTCTCCGAACTGTAAAATGTATTAGATGATAACGTACAAGAATGCCAAATAAATGATTGCCTTGGAATAAACGTGAAGCTGCAAAAATTCAGAAAGGACTAGCGGACACTTGCATATCTGGGAAACAGTAGCAGCACATTTTTCAATTATCTCCTGACCGAACTAAAACTGTCGTAAAGAAACCCCAGTCACCATAATAATGAGATTGTTTAATAAATTTTCGATGAAGTCCGTTGCTGCTTTCCACGTGATCTAGATACTGCAGTTCTGTGGCAAGAGACATCCTTTTCTGTAACGGAGTCATTTAACGGGCGAGAGACCGGCACATATTCATTAAAAATGCTAACAAAAGGAAATATGAATTTCTCCGTTCTCACTCGATACATCCACTACCCCTCCCTTTGCTTCTGTAGTCACATTTTTTTAATTGTTATTCGTTTGCTGAGATGACCCGAGCAAACGAGATAAGTTGAAATGGCGACTCCGGACAAGTTTTTTCTGTGAGAGATCTTGATTGGATACTGAATGGACCTTCGGTCACTTGAGATCAGTTCCCATTCTCGTTTTTTGTATCCTCCGAAAAAATAAAAGACATTGACGATGATCACCGTAAGTGGTCAATAAAGTCAATCACATAGGACAGACGGGAACACCCCCCCCCCAGAGATTGCAAAGCGTTTCCATGTACGATCAAAAAGAACTTTTCAGTCTTCACTTCTCAAGTCCTCACTCACTTCTTGACGCTTCTTTCTCTTAATATCGATCTTTGTTATACACTTTTCCTCTTGCTATTTAGCTTGTCTTTTCTTTTTCCTACTTCTCTCTCTCGCTCACTCACTCATTTTTGTCTGCACATGTTCCTTCGGTTTTCTTATCCTAATTTCTGTTCCATCGCGTTCTCTACAATTCGCGTATCTTTTTCCTTTCTTATTTTAATTCCTTGTAATGTTTCTCTTTTCTTCATATTCTGATTGGGAAAGAAAACGCATGAAAATGACCAAAATTAATCTATAAATTACAATAATTAAATTTTGTTTTAAAATATTGGACACTGTTCTAACGAAACCAGAAAAACATGCAAAAGAAACATTAGACCTCAAAGAAAAAATTAGGAAAATGATAAATGCCAAAAGAAGAAAATCAAATATCCAGACATTTGCAGAATAATCACGAAAATGAAGATGCAAAAAATGGGTCTTTAATACCAGAAAAAGAAAAGAAACGATTGAAAGTAGTAAAATAAAGTTGATCCGAATATTCTTAGCAATAGGAGAACAAACACGAAATAGTCCCTCTGAAGGAAAACGACAATCAATCAATCAATGACAAATTAACACCTGACGTGTAAAATTAAAACGTAGAAAATGTAGAAACAAAAATGTTGAAAATTCTCTCAAAGAAGAACCAGAGTGGTCAATGGAATGTGCTGAGGTTATGATAAAAGAGATGTCTGGAAGTGGGAGTTCCTGAGGATTCTACGATTCAAGTGAAGTTTTTGAAACAGGAGAAGAAATTAGCTGAACATCTTAATAAATCTCTTCACATTCTGTTTGAAAGAAAGAAAAAAATCTCTGATCAAATAGTAGTTTAATAATAATTATTTATTAAATAAATGAAATGAAATACTTGAAAACAATTAGCTTGTTTTCAAGCTAATTAACCTAATTAACAAGCCATTAATAACACGTGACCTTGATTATGTGCAATGGCTGCAGCAAGCAGAGGTGGAATCCTTAAAAAATTAAAGATGTATTACTGGATCATTTTTGCAATCAAACTCCGTAAAAAAGGCGAATTTTTTATAATAAATAGGGGAAAATTTGAATGTGGATACACATTCAAATTTTCGAATCGCTTGCAAAGGAGTCACGTGGTAGCAATTAATAGGATAAAAGGTGGGGGGGAAGGCTGTATTAAGAGAATTGTGTTGCAAAGAAACTCTTTTTCGTGAAGGAATAAAGTACAAAACTTGGATTATTGCAATGTCTCAAAGACATCACTAGATGACTTAAGACGGGGAAGGATTATTGGATAGCTTGAAGAATTACTGCTGTTGCCAGATTGTACTGAATGTCACATCGCGTTGTATCAAGGCTCTAAGCAGTGTTTTCGCTCAGCCACGTAGCACGAAGACAAAGTTTTGGTTATAACAGCCAGAAAAACATACTCGATGCACCACGGCAGATCAGCTTGCAAGTCGGCTCCATTCAAACACAGATCCGCGTATATCTTGACAAACTCTGGCAAGACGTCCGCGACAAGTTGGCCTATACGCGGGAGAACAATATTCTACGTCTCTTTCTCCTCAGCTCATCGTAAGGCACGTTTTCAGTGGTGTTGTATTCATAAAAATTGGAAAAGACACAAGATAATGAGTTAATGTACTCTTTACAGGCGAGAGTCGTATTAGTCTTTTCTCCGATTCTAGACGACACTTGATCTAGCGTGAAAGTGGTACTGCTTACCATCGGGAGAATGTTGTTGAAAGTGACAGATACAGCAGTGCTGACGTAATGTATCCACGAATATCCACGAATACTTTTGCAAAATGAGGTTGCTTATGAGCGCATTTTATCAAGAATAAGAGACCACGGGAATGTCTTAACAAATGTGTAGAAGTGATACGGAAAAAATCATGATTCACTTACAAAAACACATTTTCGTTCAACTAAAGAAACTTTCGTCTAACTGAAAAGACAGAGAAATATTTAAAAAAAAAAAATTAAAGCCACCCATTCCCATCAAAGAATTTAAACTTATTTAAATGTGCCATTACAGCATCAATCCGATAGTAGAAATCAACACAATGAAAGAACCATTGCAAACTAAATTGCTATAATTATTGAACAATAAGTGAATATCGTTTGGATTTGTTAAAATTGCTTTTTGAATTAGCGTTATCGCCATGAGGCTACTTGAGTTCACTAACAACATATTTTTGAACTTTTATAGATGAAGAAAAGTTTATTGTATACCTTAGCACCCGTCCATTGATATAATCATGTAGGATGTCATTATGTATGTGCATTCTTTCTTGTTTGTATTTATTCATTTTGTAAAATAGGAAAAATTGCTTATAACTTGATGTTGAAACTCATATTGTTGCGATAAAAATACATTCGCATTTCAACGACACAATTAATTCATTTTAACATAAAATCTTGTAATTTTTTTTTTCAGTGAGAGTAGGAAATTAGCTTTTAACCTAGCTACTATATGTATATATGTATATACTCTTACTTGCAACCTACCTAAAGTTGAATAAACAATTGACAATTGACAATTGACATTTATGTCTTTAAGGGTGAAGCAAGATGCTTTTCATATTCCCCGCTATCTGTCGTGGTTACAGTGAGGGTACAATTTACGAGCAGTTTGCTCGCCCTGAATGGGCATGGAGATTATGCATCGTTATAGGAGGCTAATATAGTTTTTGGTCTTCTATATTTGAATATGTCCGTTGGCTCATATGCTGCAGCTTGTTGAATCAAATCATTGGGGTGTGTGGACGTCTTTAGAAAAAACTTGGAAGCTAAGGATTGTAGATAAGAGAGAATATATGGAATATTTGTGTCTCTATGGAGCTGGCTGTTTCTAACATACCACGGGGCGTTCAGAATCATTCTCAAGCACTTGTTCTGCACACGCTGAATCTTGATAATGTTAGCGTTAGAGGTGTGGCTCCAGGCTGGAGAGGCATAGGTGATTATGGGACGAATCGTCATCTGGTAAAGTTGCAATTTGATTCTGTTGCTGAGCTTGCTATTTCTATTAATTAGCGGGTAAATCTGAGCTATGGCTTTAGATGCTTTTGCACATGCAGACTTGATATGTTGGTTGAAAGATAGCTTTTTGTCGAGAATTACACCCAGGTAATTTGTGTTGAATAAACTTTTACTGCTAATACAATATATATTATACATATATAAAAATTAAGTTCCTTCAAGAGGGAAAAATACGTCAAAAATTGTGTAAATTTTAATATATTTTTATTATAATTTTTATAAATAAGATTTTTTTAAAGTTTCATATTTTCTGTTTGTAAATAAAATTCAAAAAGGCGATTTATACAATCAACAAAGTAGATTTTTAATTAAAATAATGCATTCAAAAATTTAATTGCATTTAAGGAATATTAAACTGGAATTATTAAATTCTTAATTATTAAAATATTATCAATTATAACAAAATTATTACATTTTATTATTAGTAATAATAACACTGTATTAAACATTAAGTGTTCCTTTTAACTTTTAGTTAATATAAGAAAAAATAATTATAGTTATAAAATTAAAAATATATATATTTACACATAAATAAATACACCTGTAAATTTTTCTTATATAAAATGTATAATTACTTCATATTACTACATAGAAAATTTCATATCAAATGAGTGTTGATGCTGATTTTATGATTTTATTTGGATTCTGCAATGATCAGAGTGAGAACTTGTTACTTTAGATTGAGCCTTATTACATTGCATACAAGGTTTCTCAGTAATCTCACATTGCACTGGTGCTAACACAGTGTGATTCCTACTGTCTCCTCCTCTGCACGAAATGTGCAATAGGTCAAATGGCCGGCAGGCCCCACCCGCAATGAGGACCAGTGGTAGTATTAAGGTTTTATAAGGAGGTAGGTTTCTAACTGTGGCCAGGTGAGATATTGATGCTCCTTTTTCCCAATTAGTAGGTTCTAAGAAGACTTTGCTAGTAGACCAACTCAGTCTACAGGACATTTGCTGGCAGGCTTCAAGCCCTGCGGGATTATACACTGTTAGTAGTCCGTCTAAGTCTACAGGATACTTTGCTGGCAGGCCTCTGGCCCTGCGGGATTATTATACTGCTATTAACCAATTTCTGCTGGCGGGAAATCGCCAAGTTGACATGGACAACATCAAAGATCTGCATCCTTAACAAGGAGCAGTCTCTAGAGGTACTCAAACTCATAATAAGCAAGTTAGAATCTGACTGGCCAGGATTTATAAAAGAATATATTCACTCTAATGATCAGGATGGAGAGGAGGAGGAGGAGGAGAATGAGATCTTACAAGAGGAACTCATTGCTGCTCTATCACCAAAATCCCCCTGTCAAAACATCTCTCAAGGGGAGTACTCTAACAAAAGAAGAAGAACCATAGAAGACCAGATGGATGAAGACATACCGACATTAGAAGTCCCGAGGAACACCGAAAAGGTTCCACCAGTAATACTAAGGAGCAAGGACGAATGGACCACTGTCACAACAGCCCTTAGAGAACACAAATTTGCATATTCCTGGGCTAAAAATCAAGATGAAGGAGTCAAAATCCAGCAAGCCTAAGTCATTGACTACAGACAGCTGAAAAGATTAATGGATAAGAGTCTTCCATATCGCACTTTTGCTTTACCCAGTGAGAAGAATCTCAAGGTGGTGAGTAACCGAGGGTATCACCTGTGAAGAAATCACCACTGATCTTATGAGTCAGAGCCTAACACCAGTGAAAGTGAGCAGGATGCTCAGAGCAGATAAACGGCCAATGCCACTGGTACTCGTAGAAATTGATAAGACACAGAAAGAGATTTAAGAACTGACAACGATATGTGGCCTCAGAATTTCTACTGAACCACTAAAGAAGAAGTCAACAGCTGGGCAGTGTCATAGGTGCCAAAGGTTTGGCCATGCCCAAAAACTTTGCAAGGCAAATTACAGGTATTTAAAATATGGCGAGGGCCACCAGACCGTCATGTGTACAAAACCAAGATCTACTCCAGCTAAATGCCACAATTGTGGAGGACCTCACCCCGCAAACTACAAGGGATGCATTACACACCCAAATAACCGAGAGTTAGGAAAAACTACCCTTCCAAGACATTTCAGCGATGCTCAAGACAGCCGTGCTAGTCACACCCCAGTCCAAACTATCTCCAGTTCGACAACACAAGAAAGGAAACAAATGCCTAAAACTTATGCAAAGGCAGCACGAACAAAGGCTACTCCATCTCATGACCATATAGGCTCAAATCTAACATCAGTACTAACTGCCTCACTAGCTACCATGTTACAAGAATTCAGTATGACGAATCATGCGCCGTCCTCCACGAAAAGATTCCTACAGGTACCCACTCAATTCTGACAGCCCTCAACAATGAATAAAAGAAAATTCCTTCCCAACTCTCTCATGATCACTGCATTGAATGCCAACGGACTCAATAACAAAATTCTAGAACTACAAGAGTTCTCTAACAGGCATAATACTGGTACATGAAACACATCTCAGGCCAGCTAATCCCAAATTACGGAACTATACTATGTACAAAACAGACAGCCTCACCAGCAGCAGTGGAGAAACAGCTATACATTAAAAACTACCTAAGCCACAATGTTCTGACCAATCCCCAAACCAAGAACCCAGAGATAACAAACATCGAAGTTCATACCAACAATGCTGGCAATATAAAATCTAGGAGAATGGACTCCATTCTCGGCTTCACAGACTCCATCATCATGGCTGGTGACTTTAATGCAAAACATACAGCCTGGAATAGCTCCACAATCAACAACAAAGGTCGAACTCTAAACCATTACTCAACGCAACACTCTATTGTTGTAACTGAACCCACAGAGGCCACCCATCACAGCTCAACTGGAAGTTCAGATGTACTAGACATAGTCGTCCTCAAAAACATCAGATACCACTATCAGCTGGAAACAATAAATGAACTTTCATCCGATCACAACCCTATTCTGCTTCAACTTGGTACGCAAGAACAATTTTCCCCTCCCCACTCTTTTATATATTGGGACAAACTCTTCAGAATGAATCCTACCTGATCATATTGGCCCAGTCCCTACTATTCACACTAAAGAGGAGATAGAAATGGCTGCAAACAACTTTACCAGTCAAATCAAAAATGCAATAAAGTCAATTACCCAAACTGTAGTCTTTCACCCTAGTGATCGGATCCCCGAGGAAATCATGGATTTAATTAGACTGAAAAACAAAACCAGAAAGAAGTATCATAACACAAGAGCCCCTCAAAATAAAGCAAATTTGAATAAATTAAACAGACAAGTCCGTGAAGCCCTCCAAAAACATCGAAACCAAGAATCGAAATCTAAGCTAACGAAATTAAACCCAGAAGACAACTCCATATGGAAGTTTCTGAGAACCTTCTACACTAAAAGACAACTTTTACCCCCAGTTCAAACCACGAAAGGAATAGCGCATACTGACAAGGAAAAGGCAGAGGCTCTGGCCGACAGCTTGGAAACTCAATGCAACCCCTCATATGAAAATTTGAACATCAATCTCATCTACAAGATTCACCGCCAAGTTAGGCAGGCCATAACACAACAAAAAGATGACCTAGAACCTCTCACACCCACTTCTCCAACAGAAGTTATAAACATTATAACCCACCTGAACAACAATAAAGCTCCAGGTTCAGATGGAATCACAAACAAAATAACTAACTCCCCAGAAAAGCCATTGTACATCTGGTCAACATAATTAATGCAATCCTCAGACTCCAGTATTTCCCTTAACCGTGGAAAAGAGCAGATGTCACACCAATCAAAAAGATGGGAAAAACGCCCACCTTCCTGAAAGCTACAGACCTATCAGTCTTCTGTCTAACCTTGGAAAAATCGCAGAAAAAGTAGTCCTTACTAGGCTTCAATCGCAAACGGACCAACTACGTATAATCCATAGGCTGATCGAATACATCTCCGAAGGCTTCAACCGGAATCTTCATACAGCTGCAGTCTTTTTAGATACTTCAAAGGCTTTTGATAAGGTGTGGCATCAGGGTCTTCTCTAGAAGCTCATCACATTAAATATGCCTACTAATCTAGTTAAAATAATTCATTCTTACCTCAGAGATAGATACATGCAAGTCAAAATAAATGAAACTGTATCAACCAGACGCAAGGTTCTGGCGGGAGTGCCACAGGGCTCACTCTTAGTCCCCTTGCTATCTTTTATCTATATTGCTGTTATCCCTCAAAAGCCAAGCTCAACAATCACTACATTATATGCTGATGACACTGCATTATTAGCAAGATCTCTCAGCCCCAAACTAGCTATCAAGAGACTGCAAAACAGTATTCACACATTAGAAAAATGGTTGATGGACTGGAGAATCGAACGCAATCCACAGAAGAGCTCAGCCATACTGTTCACTAGAAAAAAGCCTCAAATCAAGGAAGATATACATTTACTAGGTATTAAAGTCCCATGGCAGAATACAGTCAAATATCGCGGAGTAATTCTGGATAAAAAAAACTACAATTCACCAATCATATAGAACATATAAGTTCAAAGACATCCAAAGTAACAGCGCAGCTCAACCCCATGATCAACAGAAAACGTAAACTCGATACTCAGAACAAACTGCTTGTATACAAGATGGTAACACGCCCAATCATAACTTACGCATCTCCTACGTGGAGTCATACTTCGAAAACAAAGATTCAAAAGCTGCAGAGAATAAAACACAAATGTCTGAGAATGAGTTTGGATGCTCCGTGGTTTATCAGAAACTCCCAAATTCACAGAGACGTCAACATTCCCTACATCACATCTCTCCTTCATCACCTAGCTGAAACGTTCTTCATCAAGACCATCCGAACCCACTGATCAAGCAAGCTTCAAACTATAATGAAGCAGATTTCTGCAAATACAAGAGACCCAAATCAATTCTATGCCCAGCTGAACACAGTTAATCTCACTGCCCTTTCAGGGCGAGCTTAAAGCTCAATAATTCTCCACTCAAAGAACTTTCCTTTTCAGATGGAGGGGAACATGAAAAGCCTTTATGCTTCACCCATCAAAACAGTATCGTTCTGCGTTCTGCGTAGAAATATCAGAGAGGAAAAACTGCCCAGTCCTTTTTAGGACTTCCACGGTAGCGGATAGCAATGCTGTAGCCAATAAAGCTTTAACTGAGGTTCGGCTATTGCCGTAACCCAGCCATGACTAGAGCTTTTAGCACAATAACACCCCATCTACACAGATTTTCTTCATTCAGATGACGGGATAAAGAGTCAAGGACTCAGTCCATCGGACAGTTCTTTTTAGAACTTTTAGAACTTTAGAATTATCATATCATATTGCTTTGTGATATGAAATAGGTAATTAAGCTGTTCAATATGTTACAAACTTTATACTTCCTATGTAACTCATGATTGTACATTGTTGATGGAATATTCACTTTTGAGTTTAATTCTTTCACTGTCTTTAGGCATTTATTAATATGACTTATCAAGAAACATTCATTTGCCTTCACAGTAATTCGAATATTTTAATATGGTGGACTAAATAATAACCCAGCTTACCATTTCTTATTCATGACTAAGTAGTTACTCGTTAATGATAAACGATAAATAATAAAAATATAGCTGCCGATAAAAAAATCTCCTCATCTCGCACTAGTTAGAGATTGCTGTGAACATTTCTCTTTTTTTATTACCAGAAACTCCCTTTATATTTTTATGTCACATCATAAGGCAGAGTTTGCTTTATACGATATTGCTTCTGGCCATCTTGCCTACAAAGATTGATTACAGAGGTGGTGTTATGCTAATACGGGACGGAAACCCGCTAGTAAGGAGATGACAGTAAGAGAAGATGAATTTTTGTACCCAAGAGAGGTTTGAAAATCTTCATTATGAGTGCCCCGGGAATTAACTTTTATACCTTTGTACCCTCCTAAAACCAAACCTAAAGCCAATTCTCTGAGCTCCAACAAGTGAAAGCCGAGGTTAATTTTTACGTCTTTGCGAAGACACAATTAATACCAATCCCACACATCTACAATTAGAGATCCTTATCTCTATCCTGTTAATTACTTTTCAAATCCCAGGCTGCTCATTTGCTGTTATTCTTTCCCCTCTTACAATTACTCGTGTTGTTAGCTGAGTACATACGATTTATTGTGCTTAAGTTGAAGTTTGGCGGTAGAGTTTCACACCAACTGCACATTCTTCTGAAAAGGAAATAAAAACTTTTAATTTTGTTTTGAAAATTAGAGTGATTGCAGTTTTCTTGCAGAGCAAATGCTTTTCATCTCACTTAAAAGCGATCGGTGATTCGCATAGCACTCTCTTTTCACTAAATGCTTATAAAATGCACTTCATAGGAGTATGCACATTGTATAAGATCATTAGTTTCAAGCATTTATTCATGCTTAATGCATGCTCTATGCATGCTCATGGTATGAGCATGCATAGACACCGTGCAGAAAATGACTGCTTCACAGGGGCAAATGATTCCTTTAATTGGGGTAGATTTCATCTCTTCAAGTTCATATGTTTTGAATATTCCTGCCATTTATAGGGAGAAACCAAGTGAACTATGGATGATATCATTTTTTTTCATTATAATTGGCCAATTTTCCCTTTAAATTACTTCTGTTTAGAGGCTGAAATACAATCTGAAATTTCTTGATACGCAGCTACACGCCAAACCTGATTTCATCTTCATTTCTTTAGACAGGTATTACATAATATCTTTGGCACCCTCCTGCATTAGTATCTCTCTCTCTCTCTCTCTCTCTCTCTCTCTCTCTCTCTCTCTCTCTCTCTCTCTCTCTCTCTCTCTCTCTCTCTCTCTCTCTCTAAACTAAATCAAAAAAACTTTTTATCTGTCTGTTCCAATGGTTCCCGCCATGCGTGTTGTTCATTTTTGCCTTCTCAAATAACTCAAGTTTTCAGAAAAAAAAGTTATGAATATGTGCTGATACAACCGATCTCTTAAAATCAGAAATTAGGTTCGCAGTTGCCTCTTCTTGGTGAGGGGGGGGGACTTTTAATCTGCTACTAACATCCGGAAGTCACAGAACGCCAGCGTTAAGAGAACGCCATCTAATTTCACAGATGGTGCCTTTCTATTTTATGATGCGCTCCAAACTCCAGCGCAGTGAAGTAGATTGCATTTGCAGTAGTTTGAACAAGGGGGTCGTCTGGATCAGTTTTCGTTTGTTCTAACCTAGTTAATATGGAAAAGGTTTAGCTTGGTGTTAAAAAGGGTTTAGCGAACTTTTTAGATGCCAGAGAAAAAGGCTACTTAGTCTTAATGCTCATTGTATACAGACACGAGGAATTATTTGAGGAATATTCCAAGTCTTCACCTATTCATTCTAATTAATGGTTCTGTTTATTTGGTTCTCTATTTGAATAAAAAAATCTTTGGAAAAGGTAGTAAAAATAACGATTAATTTCGTTACACTTTGCTATCATACTATGTTGAACATTTGAAATAAATCCGACTGTCTTGATAATGTTCCGATATTTTTCAATGTTGAATCCTAGTCTACATACCAAAGTTTGTGAACCTACAGTACATTTAGAAGTGTACATTCTAGTATCCGGTCTGATTAGGATAATGTTCATCGTATTTCCTTTCTAACCAGCAGGCTGCATGTTCCATTCCTCATGTTGACATTGATTGTTGTGATTGCCGTTTTACTGAAATGGCTTAAAAACGTTTTGCGTTTGATGATAAGCTCAAACGTGAATCATAGTTTCTAAATAAAAAAAACATATGAATACAAAAAAACATATGAATACAGGAAATTTTTTCCCGATATAAAACTTCTCAATCAAAGAAAACAATCCCTTTTTTTGCCTCGTGGGGTTCAGTAGTGTAGTCGGAGACTCTTCTTGATTATACCGGTTTCCAATATTTTAAATGTTTCTGATTGACGTTTTCTGATTTTAAACCAAAATTGATTTGATGAAAACAATTTGCGCTTTCATAACATCCCCATCCATTTCTCATCCGTCCAAGACCGGTTGAGTCCCCTCATTAGGGACTTTAGTCTATTTAATGCAGTCGGCTTTCCATTCATCTGCTACTTCCTTCTCGGGGTAAGCATTTTATGTTTGTTGAACTGTATATTCACGAGGACAGTTTTGCATGATCTGAGGGGGGAAAAAAGCCGCTTTTCAGATGGAAAAACTCTCTACCACCATATGAGACCTGATAAAAAAGCGATACAAGAATACGTAATATATGCCAAATATATTTATAGTTGGATACATTAATGCGTAAGGAAAGGCAAATAGTCCTCGCTTAAAAGTAAATTCTCTCAATGCTGTTTCAGATAGGTTTCATTTGTAATGAATGGAGAATTAAAAAACAGCGTCAGAACTTTACACCGTGGTCGACTTTTATAAATAATATAGGCACATATTTTTATTTATATACGACTGGCAAATATTCTCAGTTTAACGCGAATTATCTATAGGTTGCTTTAGACCAGTTTTCCTTGGAATTATGTGAATAATTGTATACTTTTTCCCATGACAAAAAAATAAATGGTCGTATTCGGTGTTTATATTGTAAATAATACATTCGTATATTATTTAAATAAAGTTGGCAAATAAGCAAAGTGTAAACTGCATCAAATTGTTCTGGATTGGTTTGAATTACGTCTGAAGAAACCAAGATGTGAAATTATTATTATTATTATTATTATTATTATTATTATTATTATTATTATTACTTGACACCTCCAGGGAGTTCAGTCTCATCGAGGGAGGGCTTACTCTACAACTCTTTGTCTCCACCACTCGATCCACAACTACAACTAACCGTAACTACACCAACGCCATCTACCGCTCACCACCACCATTAGATAAATCAGTGTCTTATCTTCGTTAATTGTGTTTTTCATAATTGTGTCAGTCAGAATATGTGAATTTCATAATATGGCAGAGAAAGCGTAAAGTGAAAAATAAAGAAAATTACCACCTCTCTCTCTCTCTCTCTCTCTCTCTCTCTCTCTCTCTCTCTCTCTCTCTCTCTCTCTCTCTCTCTCTCTCGAAGTTAATAAGAATTTGATTATCATTTTTATTCTACATCTTCTGTTAAATTGCATACTTTTCCCATGATGTATTTTCCAATTATGAATGAGAGAAAAAAAACTGAAAGGAATAAGCATTTTTTCACTCATTTATTTCTCTGTTTTATTCTCTGTTGTACTGAAATCCTCAAATTCATCAAGTAGGAAACTTATTTTATATTATAATTTAAGCTCGCATTAGAACATTAAGATACACAAAAAAATTACCCTTTCTATTCTCCGAGCTGTTATTATAAATAAATAAATAACCCTATTTTCTTCATGAATATTAAAAAGGAATACCTGAGTAGATTTTGTATTTGTAGCAAAAGTTCCTACCGTGTGATCTAATATAAATTATCAAGTAGAATATCGTGCTGTCTCCCTAAACAGGAAACTATACAAGTTTTTCAACATGTACAGCAAACAAATGCATACACAATAATGATATTGACAAGTTATTAGATGACTTTTTATGGCATGCTGAAACTCTTAGCGTCTGATATTTCTTTCTAATTATCAATACGTTTATTTATATATAATAAATTGATCTTTGTTTGTTTCATTGGATGCAAATATACGCGTAAATATAACTTAATATACTTAATACCAAAGAAATAACCTATGTGGTCTACTGCTGATAAACTGCTGGAACGACATTAGCTATATATTGATGTGTGTGTGTGTGTGTGTGTGTGTGTGTGTGTGTGTGTGTGTGTGTGTGTGTGTGTGTGTGTGTGTGTGTGTGTGTGTGTGTGTGTGTGTGTGTGTGTTAGCTATCTATCTTATCGTGTGTTTCTGCTGTTTCTATGTGTGTGTGTGTGTGTGTGTGTGTGTGTGTGTGTGTGTGTGTGTGTGTGTGTGTGTGTGTGTGTGTGTGTGTGTGTGTGTGTGTGTGTGTGTGTGTGTGTGTGTGTGTGTGTGTGTCTTTTAGCTATCTATCTTATCGTGTGTGTGTGTGCGTTTCAGCTATCTATCTTATCGTGTGTTTCTGCTGTTTCTATATCTCTCTACTAACTTATCATTTCTCAGTATGTGGAATTAAAACTAAGGAAAAATACACAATATCTACCATTAATTGTTCAGACGCCCCTGTTATTTGAAGTTATAAAACATTCCAGGTTTGGCAATAATATAAAATCAGTGAACAGATTGTAGGAAGCAGTATTTCATCGAAGCAGTTGAATAGAGGTGGTATGGCAACATGACGTTACTTCAGTGACATCGAGAGAGGCGTCACATTGATGGCATGTCCATACGTCCCATAGCCACTCAGCTAGAGCATCCAACATCAACGATTGGCGATGTGATCAACAAATGGAGACTGTCTGACAAAAGGAGGGTGTTAAAACGGGGGGGCACGCAAAACCCGGCTATAATCTGCAGAGACCATCCGTGATGAGTTCCAGAGCTCCAGTAACACCATGGTGAGCACTAATACTGTACAAAAAGAACTCCATTTACTGGGTTTCCACGGACAAGAAGCAGCATACAACCCGAACATCGCAATAACAAACAAGGCAGCTCGTCTCGCCTGGTGCAAAACAGTGTGAAGTGAACAATTGACTAGTGGAAACTGTACTCTGGAGCGATCAATCAAGGTTCATCTGTTTCCAGTCTGATGGGAAGGTGCAAAGGTAGCCTGTTGAACGCTTATTACTAAAGTGTATTGTGCCCATAGTAAAGTTTGGTGGTAGAGAAGTAATAGTATTGGGTGCATTCAGCTGATCTGGAGTGTGGCTACTGGTCTTTGTCCGTGATCCCATGAAGGCAGCTCTGGATAATCAGGTACTGCCTGCACTGTGGAGTTTTTTTATTGAATGGACTCATGCTACTATGCAGATGAAAATGCTCCATGTCACAACGCTGCAGCTGTTATGGAATGGTATAAAAAGATGGGTGTTAGACGACTGTCCTGGCCTGCGCACAGTCCTGACCTCAACCCCATCAAATACCTCTGGGACGAATTGGAGCTGCGATTGGGATCCAGAGCAGCACGTCCTCGATCTGTCGCTGAACTCAGTGCCGATTTGATGGAGGAATGGAGATAAATTCCACCTGATGTCTGCCGCATATTGGTGAAAGAATGCCTCCCTCTAAGGATGCAGAGGAGGTGATCAAAGCCAAAGGTGGACAAACCTGATATTAGGGTTCGCTTGCTGGTATCAATTGTAAATTGCTAAATTCTTCGGACAATTATTGGTAGACAGTGCATGCATACAATGTTATGTGATATATATGTTTTTTATATGAAGGACTAACCAATTTTTTTAAAAAAATCCTACCCCTATTTCATGAATATAAATCATTTTATGAGCTCATCATTGGAACTAATATATTTTAATCACAGTTAATAAGTTATCGAATGTGTGCAGGGCATCGCGTCCCTTTTAGATATAGTTGCATTGATTTTCCGAATGCTAAAAAATTGAAACTATTCCCCTCATCAAATCACTGAATATTTGCTAATTATTTTTCTCCTCGATATGATCCAGGTAATATAATACTTGATGCATAACCATGTACTATTTAACGAGCGTCTAAGAGTTATAATATTTTACCCAAGAGGTTTCCAGAGGAAGTGAACTGTCTTAAAGGTATTGTAAAGATACGAGCTGGTAAGTTGGCCATGTGATTACAATTCTGTATAGCAACAACAACTTTTATCGATGCCGTGTGAGAGGTGTAGATAACGGTCCAGAAAGAAGAACCTATAAGTATATATAGGTTGCCAATATATATAACCTATATGTTGGCAACATATCATGGCGAAGGCTGTTCCGGAGGACAGAATTAGATAGAATAAATGAGGAAAAGAAGCAGGCTCGATGAGTTTGCAGTTGTTCTGTATTAAGACGTTCAACAGCTATTGCTTTTGTTTTAACTGATCTAACAGCAAGGAGAGGAATGATGCTTGCCAATTATATGGAAGTATCTGTAGAAGAAATACCGAGCTAAAACATTTGATCTATGAGGTAGAAGTTAAAGTGAGGCTGTTAGAATTTTATCAAGAATTTTAAGGAGGTTTTAAATGCACCATCCTAAAAGAAAGAATAGTATTCCGAGGATGACGGATTTGGGGATTTATAGTAGCTGGGTGAATGTAAAATAGCTTTTTGAGAGGAAATGGATGCTAGTATAGAAGCTGAGGAAGTTGTTGATGCGATGTGATGTGTTTATGTCAACAGTGGTTGGAAGTAAATGTCAGTCCAAGAAAAGAAAGTTCATCCTATTTAATGATATGCTTATTACTGCGGATGAGGGAGGATCAGCTGAGATCCCTTTTGCGAGATAAAAGGTAGGACTGCATTTTGGCGGCATTGAAGGTGACTAGATTTCTTGTCCACCGAGAGATGGTATGGTGATTAGTGTCTGATGCACTGGTTGCTCATGATCTTAATGTAAGGGATGTGTGATAACGATATGGTTTGTCAAAGGAGTAGGATGAATGGAGAGTGCTAATATCGACAAAGTTATGGATAAGATTTGTAGCGATTGAGAATAGATCATTCGTTTATAAGAAAAAGAGGGAACGTTAGAGAATGGAGCATGGGGGCGCTGCTGATGAATGAAAAAACGAATTTATAATTTCAAAATTATTTTTATTTTTCAACATAATCTCCCTTAAGACTACAGCGATGCTCCAGAGTCATTATCCCGTCCCTGTGGTGGTTCTTAGTAAGATCTGCAAAATACCCCTCTATAATCACCTCTTGATTTGAAGAAAAACGCTGACCAGCGAGGAAGAGTTTTAAATTTGGGAAGAGACAGAAGTCAGAGGGAGCCAAATCTGGGGAATAGGGTAGATGTTCCAACAATTCATAGTTCAGATCCCTTAATTTTCCCATTGCCAAAACACTTTTGTGTGAAGGTGCATAGTCCTGATTAAAGATGATTTTTTCTTCTTCAAATCGAGTCTTTTCTCACGAATTTCTTCGTCTAGTCTGGTTAAAAGATCGGAATAATATTCCTCGGTTATTGTTTTGTCATTTTCAAGATAATTAATACACAAAATACCTTTAGCATCCCAAAATGCAGTGATCTTTCCTGCTGATGGAACCGATTTTGTCTTCTTCGGCGCTGAATAACAGCCTTCTGTCTTTATGGACTGCTTTTTGGATTCCAGTGTTTTACTGGTGAATCCAAGTCTAATCCATCATAATAAATCAAAGCACAAAATCAGTTTTAGTCTGGGGGGGGGGTGGGGGGGGGGGGGGGTGGGGGGGGGGGGGGGTGGGGGGGGGGGGGGGTGGGGGGGGGGGGGGGTGGGGGGGGGGGGGGGTGGGGGGGGGGGGGGGTGGGGGGGGGGGGGGGTGGGGGGGGGGGGGGGTGGGGGGGGGGGGGGGTGGGGGGGGGGGGGGGTGGGGGGGGGGGGGGGTGGGGGGGGGGGGGGGTGGGGGGGGGGGGGGGTGGGGGGGGGGGGGGGTGGGGGGGGGGGGGGGTGGGGGGGGGGGGGGGTGGGGGGGGGGGGGGGTGGGGGGGGGGGGGGGTGGGGGGGGGGGGGGGTGGGGGGGGGGGGGGGTGGGGGGGGGGGGGGGTGGGGGGGGGGGGGGGTGGGGGGGGGGGGGGGTGGGGGGGGGGGGGGGTGGGGGGGGGGGGGGGTGGGGGGGGGGGGGGGTGGGGGGGGGGGGGGGTGGGGGGGGGGGGGGGTGGGGGGGGGGGGGGGTGGGGGGGGGGGGGGGTGGGGGGGGGGGCGGGCAGATATCAGACAGTGGACTGGTATGAACTCTGAGAAACTGCTCAGAATAGCTGAGAATCGCTCAAAATTTGCCAAGGTGGTCGCCGACCTCCGATAGGAGATGGCACTCAAAGAAGATAGTCACAGCATCTTCAGTTATTATTCAACCTGTACAATTTCGTTCTGATGTGTAAAACGCAACGGCAACTGTGCTGCGAAGGAAATCAAACAGGCAGCCAGTAAATTGAGTTGAGAAAATGAAAATAAGGAAACGCTGCTCATAAATCTTCATTGCTTACTCATATGCCGTAAGTGAGATAGCCAGTTTAACTGGTTAGGTTAAACTGGCAATATTATTGTGGCAACATTATCAAATGTAAAGTAATAAATAAATGGCGTATTCATAAAATTAATTTTAATAGTAATCGATTTTGTAATCTTAAATAATACTTAATTCGTGAAACTCTCGTCTGATGTCGCTTTAGTCTCATGTATGAAAGTGCCAAATATCAATATCACTAATTCTATTGTATAAAAAACATCGTTGGAGAAGATTCAATAAGCTGGAATGTGGCAATTATTTCGTCGACAAACGATCGATAATAAGGGATAAGAAAACATGAAGTAATATACGTAAGAAGCTGTCACCGCTTGGTTCAATAGACATTTATGAGATCCCATTCTCTTAATGTCAGTTGAACACGGAGCTGCATCTTGCCGGAGATTTCTAAACTAAGCTAATATCTTCGGCAGCTGCGAGACAGAATATGTGTGTGTTATTTGAATACCTACATCTTCAATCTCATGGTTCTGATTCCCATTTCAATTTTCCGTCAGTCTAATGGCAAATCAATAAAACGTTATATTTGCGATAATACTTGGTTCTTCCTTCCCAATGTCGTACTTGCTCAAACTATTTGAGCATAAGGAAATAGCAATGCTATTCGGATATTTGAGTGATGGTAGTAGGGAGAAACTATTGAAATAATGGAACGAATAAAGACAGCTAGAAATAAATTTATCCGCTATCGATATTTTTTTCCTTAATTCTTTATACTTCCAATGTATGTATTGCCGTTGGAAGTAAACATTGCTGAAATACTACATTGGAAGAATTCGATCACTTCTACATTTATTGACAATAGCATTAATGACAGCAATTTGGCAATTGATTAGGACAACTATTTGGTGTCCTAATTAATTGATGATGTTGTCTTAGGACAACATCATCAAACTATTTCGAGCACAAGGATCACCGATGTATAGTCTTTGTACTAGCTAACAATAGGCTTCAGCAGAATGAAACTTGTGCGCATGTCCGAAACATGCTCCTATACATATATGTTTCGGACCTACGCACAACGTTTTTGTTTTTCTGCTGTCGCATTCTGATGTATGGAAGTTCAGACGGTAATTTCGCTTAGCTTTAATGCGAGTGAAAATCATAAAATTATTCATGTTAAATGACAAGAAAGGGTTAAGATATTATGATATTAATGATGGAATAGGAGAAGCACATGCAAGAGTCAAAAGTATTCGTACTTGATGAGTTGGTCATCACCTTCTGCCTTGCTATATAGGAGAATGCATTTGTGTATTAATCTGTTATAATAAGTTTTTCTTAACAGGTGGTAGTACGACATTTTTGCATCTTTCTTTCATTTCATAATCCTATAAGACTTTTGGAATGTCTACTTGTTTCTAAGTATGAAACAATCGCTTCGTTGACGAGAGCTTGAAATATATTTCTCAAGTATGATTGGATAAGCTTTATCCAATTATACGTGAGAAATGGCAAAGGAAAATTATGGATGAGAAACTGGAGGAAATGGAGAAGGTACTACAATCATATGGGTAAAGCAATATTTAAGTTGGGTAAAGTATATATGTAAGTTGAAAATAAGTATTTAAAACTGAAGAAAGTAAAGGAAGATGGCATGATGTGAAATCAAGTGTATGAGAAGACTCCACACTATCTCCACTCTTAATTCATCATTTACAAGGATCGCATTATGAACGAAAGTGGTGCAGGTGATAATCTTTGTCTTGTGACAAACACGATCTTTCTGTTGTAAATATCAGTGGCATTCTCAATAGAAAACTTACAAATTAATGAAAGTTTCGTTTATTTAGGCATTATTTTCAACGAAGATAAAAAGTTACGTTTGGGAATATACAATAAAACAACGTCAGTATGATGGAGATGCAGATGAAAAACATTATCATGGAATAAAAGATAATTTAGCCAGGACAATAAACTAGCGGTGGTGTACACAGGTGTTTAAATCAAATTTTCAACAGTTGGGTTAGAAATAAAACACTTGATCAAAGGCTAAGACCATACATAGCAGAGTTATGAGAAAAACTACGGGAGTGAACATGGCATACAAAAGATATCAAATGTTTGCATATAAAATACATGGTAAAATATAACTTGCGTGTTTACAGTATCACAAATCAACAGAAGTTCTGGCAAAAATATATTGTGTGCGTTCCCTATTCGGTTTGCATATACGATTGTATGAAAAACCGCAGACCCCTTGATTCAAAAATACTTGCTAACCACATAGGGGATCAGCTTATTCACCTTTATCTGACACTACTTATGTGCCTGTCATAGTTCGACAGGTACTGTTATCAACACCATGTGCACAAGTGTGATCTTATATCTGTGCGACCATAAAAGTGTTCTTAATTCTCTCTTTCCAGCACTTGTAATAAAGATCATACTCCGTGGTGTATTTGCATCATTAGAATTAGGTAAACAATAAACTATCAGCCTCTTTATTCCCCATGTAACTCCCGTTGTTTACGTGACATTTTATCTAATCGCGTAGTTATTTCTAAAATACGAATGGCCTAGAAACATCCCTGTATTCCAATATATTTCTAACAAACTCATTTGGAATGGATCATTGTATAGTCATATGGGGTTGGTTGTTAAGAGGGTGAGTGGGGAATGCCAGTCATAATGTAGTCCTAAGTTGCCACATAGATAACTCGAAATGTCCCCCCCTCTCCCGAACCAGAACACATTTCTAAAGTTCAATTTTCTAAGCCAAGTCCTCCCTAAATAACTCAAACTAGAGATATCAGTTACGCTATCTCTTAAATTATCCTTAACCAATGAACTGCATTTGGCTTGTTATACTTCTCAATTCTTGTCTGATTTCATTCTGTGTTCCAAAGCTGTGTTAGATAAAACTTCTATGTTGTTAACTTCATCATCATTCAGAATCCAAACAGGATTCCCACCAAAGTGCGCATACAACACCGCTTCGGTGGGAATCTTTACCCCATTGCACTACCTGCTAGGACGTGTCTAATTGCCGATATTTTTGTCACTAAAGCAGCTTCAGGAATAATTAATAATCGAATATCATAAATCATGGACGAAAAATAGGTTCTAATTTCAAGTGTTGGAAATTGCACAGACTTCATATGTGTTCTGCTATTAAAATGGCAGATACAAAGAAGAATGCAAATGGCAAAGATCGATAAGTGCTACTAGGCATACTGCATGATTATTTCACAAATTAGTACCAAAAAAAATCTAATTCAAGTAAATAGCGAAAGATAATTGCTAAGCATATATCTTCCAGTAGGATTTATTCATCGATGGCTGCGTCATTAACCAATAAACTATCCCAGCAAGCCTCCTAACCAATTACAGGGTAGAGTGAACAATTAGCCCCAAGTTAATATCCGTTTATTTGTTTAATGAAACAAAACCTAATATTAATGCAGTACTGATTACTTTCTGCGTTTATTAGCAAACCAATTTTCACAGTTCACAACTCATTAGACTATTTAATTGATGGGGAAGCCTTCATCTATTTCTTGCTGCTGCTGGTTGCGCTAATCGAAATGGACCGAAGCCAAATAGCTGGGTCACATGGTATCGCTCTTCCTAGAGATTGTGGAATTTGTTGACCCACGTAATATCCATTGTGAGCCGGAAACTTACAGATTTATTTGGATTTTTGTGGGAATACATTTACAAAATATGACACGAAAACTGCTTGATCCTAGTACAGCTTAGGAATTAAAAGGAAACAAGAACTAGAAAGAACTCACACTGACGAGACGTTTTCATAGAGATTTAAATAGCCAATGTAAAAAAGGATTTCAATGTATTTCGACTTAGGATGAACGAAGAAAGGCTACAACAGTCAACATGACTGTTGTGGCCTTTTTCTAGATTTTGGATTAGATTTGGACGGGAATCGAACCTAGAACAATTCTTCCTCAGGCATATTGCGAAGCGCACTGCCACTAGGCTAACCGGTATCTTCTTTTAGCGCTTGTTGTGCACTGCCTTTATAACTGACGAATTTAACGAGATTGTCATTAATGAATATTTTCATTATAATGTCTCTTTGCTCAATTTTACAATTTCTTTGGCTTTAATATTTTTTTGTATGTGCTTTTCATAATTGCGTGAGCGTCAAATATCAGCCATTCACTTCATAAAAAATCGTTGAAAATGCTTCTTATGCAGAATTTGTCAGTAATGTAGAAAGTGTTTTAAATTCTGCGTGTTTGAGTAGGAAATTTAAAATTTATCTGAAGCATTTTCATCTCAGAGAAAGGAAACGCCAGCTGTGTTAGATAACATTTCTACGTAGCGTTATTAAAACAAAATAAAAGCATTCCAATTAAGTGGATATTGAATACAACATTACTTCTTAGCCGAATAAGAAACTCATAGAAAATCTAAGCGTTTCATGCCGATGATAGACTCAGTATTTACATTTGTGTCTACCTACTCACTGATGAGACCTCAAAAAAGGTCGAAACCGGTCTGGGTAGTGACCTTTCCCCATAATGTATAACAGTATACATCTCCTAGGAGTTGTGTTTTACATTATGGGAAAATACTAAGGATAGTGATCGGAGCTTACTCCACCTTTACTACGAGTTGCCCCAGCATCAACCAAGTGTTGGCTTATGCTTGGATTCGCCATATTTTTATAGTTTTCTATAATCGGCATGAAACTCTTCAATTTTTTATCTTTGAGTTTCTTATTCGGCTAAGAAGTATGTTGGATTCATTATCCACTTAATTTGATTAAATTTACCTCGCCCAAGTGAAGCCTATTGGCTCTTTATCTCGTAAAATAAAAGCATTTTATTGTAAACTTTTAAATTGTAACCAGGAACCATGTAGTTATTCAATTTAGTAGTAGTAGTAATAGTAGTAATGGTAGCAATACAAGAGTCCTCCAGGTAATTAGTAATTCACTCACGCTGTTTGCACGCACAAGCCTACAAAAGCAAACCATTCCATCCATCTATAAGAGAAAAATCTAGGTCGCATCCATTCATGACTGCATTCATCTCAACTTCAATGGATGCTCTGTGATTTTCTTCTCATCCTCTATAAAATTAAAACTTCCATCTACTGGCATCTTGTATTATCCTTTCAGAAGTTGGTAGGTCTCTATCATAGCACACCTTTTTCACCTGTTTGCAATCATCGGCAGTTCAGAAATTGAGAATTTATGGACTCCAGATGATAAAAACATTGCTTACCGAATCATGAACATTCTCCATTAATGATAACACGAAAGTTTAACCAATCATCACGTTTTATTAACAGCAACAATAACAACAACAAAAAAAACACAATGTGAATTTCATTAAGCAGAAAAATTGATTTAGAAGAACGTATGTTTCACGAGTTGCATGTTATGACGAAGATAATGACAACAATCTACTCAGTCATCAGACAAGTGTTATCCGTAGGAGCGTCAGTTGGTAAGGATGAGACATGAAGAATCATTCTAAGGGATTTTTAAATGAAGGTAAGTTAGTCGCTCATATGAAGGTGTCAGGGGTTGTTCTTCCCAAGCTGATGGAGGAAACTCTATGCAACTGTCAGCGCCAAAGATCAGCTAACACTTGTGTCAACTGAAAAAAAAGCCTAGAAGATGTTCCTCTACACGCGACCAGAATCGAACCTATAATGATCTTACTTCCAACAATGCAACACTATGATAAAGAAGAGTTACTTCAAGTATTCAGCTACACGTATTTATAATATAAATTTGGCAAAAGTTCAATCATATATTACTGCATACAAAAATGAATATCATTGCTGGTATTATTTTTTGCACGATGATGCCATTGTTGCAAGCCAAAATTTGACCTTGAAATGAAGGTCAGCATAAGCACGTATCTAAATCGATCAGATGAAATTAATCTAGAGATGTAAAAAATGACGTCATCGTGCAGAAAATATGTTCAGTGATTTCTGCACGACTTTATAAAAGTGTAATGTACAAAACCGACTGAACAATATTGTAATAAATAAAAACATAAAATTTATCGAACATCGTATTCTATTGGGACACCTAATACATCAAAGCAACACCTACCGCTTGGATTTGAAACTCTGTTTGAAAGCAGCAAGTGTTGTCGCTTCATCATTCAATAACGCTTTTCTCGTTCAAACATAATTGCTTTATGGAAATAACTTGAAAGCATCTGTGTTGCAATCTCTGAGGTGATTCGCAGTTGGACCTATTGGTAACATCGCTATGGGAAATGCCTCCCAAAATAGTCCAAGACGAGAGAGAGAGAGAGAAAGAGAGAGAGAGAGAGAGAGAGAGAGAGAGAGAGTAAGCATTTGGGATTCTTTAAATTAAACATTTAGTTGATACCAAGACGCCTTTTTTTCTTTTATCTTTTGATTTCTCCTACACCAAAGTTCAGGCACTTTTAGTAAATCTATCTATCTATCTCTCCTCTCCATCTGATTCTAACGGGTTGGGTCTCCTCCTAATGAGAACTCACTGCGAAATAATGCAGCCGGCACACCACTCCTCTGCTGCATCCCTATTGGAGGTATTCATGACTGTAGTCCGTGTGTGTGTGTGTGTGTTCACGGGACCATGTTGTTTGCTTGTGGGATGAAAAAAACCCTAGCTAAACTGGGGGAAAAAACCCTACTGCGCTCCCAAGACCTGCTAACTTGGCTATGGCTCACGTCTCCGACGGGAATTGAACCTAGGACACTCCTTCCCCAGGCATATGGTTGCGAAGAGCACAGCCACTAGGTTTAACTGCGCGGGCACTTTTAGTAAATACACACGAAGAATGGAAAGGAGATTAAATCACAGACTGTAACAAAGGTGGGGTCCTCTTATTTATAATGACAGGGTCCTCTTAGTGAAATTCATCTGCAACCCAAAAATTCAGTCTGTAATCATTTGAGCAAACAGTTGTTAAGGAATGTGCGAACATAAACTCATTTTCCTCTGTAGAGCATTCCTTAATGTTGTAAATATTTCCAGGTGCCACTGAGTGAGTCACATTTTCCGGGTTTCGCCACCCCCAGTTGGAAGTAACGAATTTACATTTGTTTGTTTGATATTGCTTTTTTGCTTACGATCCAATGCTGATTAAGGGGTTAGAATCGGTTCTAGCATTAATGCGATATGTGTTTTTTTTGGTTTATATTTAAAAGAGTTTACAGCAATCATAGCCTTTGTACTTATCGCAGTCGATAAAATGCAGAATTAAGAATAAACGCATGCATTTAATTCTCTTAAAAGGACTGGCTTAAAGGGGAGAAGTAAGAATGTTTTTCATCTTTCCCGTTATCTGTAGAGGACAGTGCAGGGATAAGGTGTTATTGAGCTATTAATGCTCTGATCATGACAGGAGGGTAACATAATAGCGAAGCCTCAGTTAGAACTTCATTGGCTACAGCACTGCCATCCATTACCCTCCAAGGGTCTCTCCTTTAATTCTCAGTAACTGAAAATTGAAATATGATTATGCCTCATGGAAAGTCTACGTGGGTGTGTATGTATTCTTTTGATTTATTTAGCGCTTTAGTTTTAATTTTTTCTATAATTTCTTTATTAGATTTTTTTATTTTCTTCCAACATTTTTATTTATTCTAGAAAAATCTAATTTTTGATTAATATTAAGTTTTTCTTTTTTTTGTGTACTTTTACATTGTGTTCGGTTTTGTGACATCTAACTGTTACAATACTTTTTTAATTATTAATTACGTATTCTTCCTTCATTCATTTCTTCATTTGTTCTGGCTTTCTATTCACGTATATTTCTATTTTTATTCATATTTTCTTTTTTATATCAGAGTATCTTTCGTTTTTTTATTCATTCTTGTTTTCTTCTTATTTTATTCATTATTTCTTTCTTTCTTTCTCTTTCCGTACATGAGATTTTGTATTTTTTCTCCTTTTTTTGTTCTTTCTGTTCTTCTTCATATCCGAGTATCGTTATATTTTTTATTCCTTCATAATTTCTTTTCATTTCTTTTTTTTTCTCTTTTAGTACGATGCGTTTTTATCGTCTCTTCATAAGCAGCACTCTTTTTCCTGGGAAATTAGAATGCGAAATTAATTATAAACATAGTTAAGTCTTTCTTTCGTTTTCGACGTCGGTCAGCACACGGGACTATTTTATTTGCAGCTCTGCAGTATTGTTATGAAAATAACTTTGAAAACCGTAAGACAAAGATAAAAAAACAGGAAAAAAAATCAGAATAGCTGTAAGAATTCAACAGCATATATCACAACCATGCTGTACGTGCGTGTGTTGCGAGAGAGAGAACGTTTGAGGTACTTGACGACGGAAACGTAATTAGGAAAGTAATAATATTCGAAGAAGCGAGTTTGTTGAAAGCTTCCGAGGATAAGATTGATCCGTTTTTTTCTTTGCTTTGCCTACACACACACAAAAAAAAAATATGGAGAGTCAAAAAACGGCTAGTGTGAAAGAAAATCGATAGTTTTTTCGTATCCAACCCTGATGATATTGATGTAAGTGGAATTTTCTTTTCTTTCCTTTTTCTGCAGCCGTTCTACCAAGATTCCACAGATAGTAGTGGATGTACATATTATTGTGTAGCTTACTCGGTATAGACGAAGCCATTTGGTTTTTTGTCCCTCAGAATAGGCAAACATTGGCCCTGTGAATACACACTAATCTGCAATCATAAAATATATCCTGTATCTATATACTTAATACCTCATTAGGAGGACTCAAATTACTCCCCACTAAGGGACGGGGGAGAACCCCCATACGAATAAATAAATATATTTCTTTGTTAATAAACCCGTTTACTCCATAACATATATCGTTGTAGTTATTCAGTACTGTTATTCGCGCTATTCTACCGTATATGCTTATGTTCACTAAAGAAAGCATCTTGTTTGATATTTACATGCTCATTATCGTCTTTATAAACGCATAAATATCTGGACATTATGTTTGCTGTGGTATATTTATTTCAGATTGCAGTATCCTTGTATTTGTTTCTTGTTAAAATCTGAATTACTTTATTTTCAGTCATAACTCGAAGTTTCTGTGTAGTGCGATAGATTCCTCCTCAACTTAAAATGCCATATTATAGCTTGCTGTGAATCTCTTTCTGATCTCTAACCTCTCTTTATTATCCCTACTTCTTTCTTTTACTTCTGTATCTTCTGTGGCGCATTTTATAAACTCTTCCACTATTTAGTAAAGAAATTTTAAATCCCAACCTGGTTCGTAAATTATCGATTTAAATTTCACACGAACTCACGGTTTCCTGAACAATAAACATTCAAAATAATGTAGAGAGCGGAGTTCCGAAAGGAACTGCGTCCATTATAGCTCCCTGCCTAAAAGATATATCAGCGACTAAAAAATAGATTGAAGTCTTCGATTTACCTTCTTGCGCTATTTCTCAATACAGTCCCCCTTTTTCTCTTACATTTCCCCCTCTGTTTAACGTTTTTTAAACCCACTGTAGCGACATTATTTATATCCTTGAGTGTGCCTATGTGTCTTGAATTTAGAAAATAACCAAATTGCCAAATGAGGAATTAGTGAGCACACACTTTAACATAAAATCAAATTCTATAACAGTTTAGTTGGCTCATGCTAATCGAATGTTCAGTTTCAGTGTTAAGATCTCTGCCAAATTTGTTGATTTTCTCTGATTTAATACTCATCCTTCTGAATCATGTTTTGGTCGTACACTTCGTGATTGATCAATAATCATACAGTACTCACCCTAAAAACTTTGTATTCGATGGTGAATTTCAGTAACACTCGCATTTTCGTGTAAAATATCTATTTCTGCGAGCTTAATAGACTCGTCCATTGTTCGCACAAGAGAAATACACCTTCCATAACACGAGAAATGCAACTTCCATTATACATCATTAGATATTAAACTGTAGAGGACAGAAGATGGAACAAAACAAGAGTTTCACGAATTAAGTATTATTTAAGATTACAAAATCGATTACTATTAAAATTAATTTTATGAATACACCATTATAATTACTGAAGATGCTGTGACTATCTTCTTTGAGCGCCATCTCCTATCGGAGGTCGGCGAACACCTTGGCAAATTTTGAGCGATTCTCAGGTATTCTGAGCAGTCTCTCAGAGTTCATACCAGTCCACTGTCTGATATCTGCCAGCCAAGATTTTCTTCGTGTTCCTTTTCCTCTTCTTCCATTTATCTTCCCTTTTATAATCAATTGAAGTATCTTATATTTTTCATTACGAAGTAGGTGACCAAGATATGCAGTTTTCCTTCTTTTTATGGTATCTAAAAGTTCACGTGATTTCCCCATTTGTTTCAGTACTTCCTGATTGGACGTTTTTGCTGTCCATGGGATTTTTAACATTCGTCTGTATAACCACACCTCAAAGGCTTCAAGTCTTTTTATTGATGTTGTCTTCAAGGTCCAAGTTTCTGCACCGTACAGCAGCACAGACCATACATAGCATTTAACCATGCGTACTCTAAGCTCTAAGTTTAAACTGTGGTTACGCAGTGTTGATTTCATCAAGATAAAATGTTTTCTTGCCATTTCAATTCTAACTTTTATTTCCATTTCTGGATTGCGATCTTCATTTAACCAGCATCCGAGATATTTAAACTTTGCCACTCTTTCTATTTGTTTCCTATTTAAAGAAAGTGCTAAATTAAGAATTCGTTTCTTACTTATGACCATGAATTTAGTTTTGGTGATATTTATTTTTAATCCCATTTTTTGACTCTCTGCATTTATTAGCTCCAAAAGATTTTGAAGATCCTGAATATTGTCAGCCAGAAGAGCTGTATCATCGGCATATCGGATGCTACTGATGATTTTACCATTTACACTACTCCCTTCCTTTCTTCCTTTCAAGACTTTTTGAAATATGGCTTCTGAGTAGATGTTAAAAAGACGAGGTGACAGCACACATCCTTGCCTTACTCCTCGTTTGATGTTAATGGAGTCTGTAATAATGTCATCAACTTGAACAGATGTCTTTTGGTTCCAATATAAGTTTTCAATGATCCTGATGTCTTTAACATCTAATCCAATTCTTTTTAAAAGTACAATCATTTTAGCATGTTGGACTTTGTCAAATGCTTTCTCGAAGTCGATGAAGCAATTGAATATTACCTTGTTTTGGTCAATACATTTTTGAAATAAGATCTGAGAACAGAAAAGAGTCTCTCTTGTTCCCAAGCCATTTCTAAATCCGAATTGGGTATCATTGATTGCGTCTTCACATTTTCTGTATATTCTTTTTTGAATTATTTTCAGAAACATTTTGAGAACGTGACTCATTAGGCTGATCATTCTATAGTCATTACAAGTTTTCGCATTTACTTTTTTAGGTAGCATGATGAAGGTCGACTGTAACCAGTCTTGAAGGATTATGCCCGTATCGTAGATCTTATTAAATAGCTTTACTAACATGTTAATGTTGTCACCTTCTAATAACTTTACTATTTCTGCCAGTATTCTATCTGGTCCTACGGCTTTACCATTTTTAGCTGAGTTCAATGCACATTCTACCTCTGATTTTAGAATGCATGTACCTTCCCTATGTTCATAAGTATTTTCTGGGTTCTGTCTGTCATCAGTAAAGAGTTCTTCTATATATTTCACCGATTCTTATATTTTGTCATCCTTTTTGGATATAATTTTTCCCTTTTTGTTTCGAAGGATGCTGAATTGTTTTTACTTATATATACCTGAGGTCTCTTTCATATTTTTGTGTAGATTAAAATTGTCATGTTTTCCTGAAGAATTTGTATTTCTTTACATTTTTCATTCATCCAGATTTCTTTTGCTTTTTTGATCTTGTGTTTAATAATGTGACTATAAATGCTATAATTATCCGACACTATCGTTATTTTGAATTAAGCGAATTATTTATTTAGCGAGTATTTTTTGTGAAACCTGACAAAATGAAATATTTCATTGTAGTACACTAAAAACCATGAACTGATGTATGCGATGAGCAATAAAATCATTTTTGCGCTAAATAAATTCAAGCACGTCTGTGGTAGTTTGACTATCGCTCTTTTACTGTATTACTTCCAAATATGTCAAATGTACTTTAGTAGGAACACAATTCAAAAAATGGAATGATGATGTAATATATAGAAATAATGTAATTCCTGAAGATATGAAAATGTATACAATATAGAACTGCAACCTATATATGATAATGTAGGTATGGTATGATATTCTGGTTTTCATTGGAATTCTGCAGGAGATACAACTCAAAAGATAATTGCAATGCTGAAACGAACGTTCACGTGTAAAGATAAGGATTTTATTTTACCTCTTTACAAGGCCTTGATAAGACCTCACTTGAACTTGAATTATACAAGATATTACCTAGAGAAATCAGAAGAGCGATCAAGCAGGACAAGGAAAAGTTCTATACTAATAAATGTGAAGAAATAGAGTTCCAGATGAGAAGGCATAATTATAAAAGGATGTTTTATTTAGTTATTGACTTAAAGCACAAGTTCAAGCCTAAGTTGAATGTCATCAAAGACAGGAATCGATCATTACTAACAGAAGAGTTGGAAATCAAAAACAGATGGAAAGAATACTGTGAGGAACTGTACAGCAGAGCGGATAAAGAAAATGTGAAGTCCTCTTACCAAGAAAATTTTGATTTGTAACCTCCTCCACTTAGGAATGAAGTTGAAAGAGCAGTTAAGCAACTCAAAAGCAGTAAGGTCCCAGGTGTGCAGATGAAATCCCAGAAGAGTTAATTAAGGCCACAGGGGATGGAGGGATAAGAGTGTTTCATAGATTGATTACAATGATATGGGAGACAGGATCATGGCCTAGAGACTGGAAGAAGTCAGTTTTCATACCACTACACAAGAAAGGTGATATGAAGGCATGCAAGAATTATAGAACTATTAGTTTGATATCTCATGCAAGCAAAATTTTATTAAACATCATGCTAAATTGGATTGAGGCCAAAGTTCAGGTAGAGATGCCCTAGGAACAAGCAGGTTTTAGGAAAGGTAGGGACACCAGAGATCAGATCCTTTACCTTAGACAGATCATAGAAAAATATAAAGAATTCAGACTTCCTCTGCGAATGTGTTCCTTCGACTACTATAAAGCTTTCGACTGTGTTGAGGATGTGAAATTGTGGGAAGTAATGAAAAGAATGGGGTTTCCTCAACCCACTATCAGGTTGATAGCCACCTTGTATAAGGAGCAAGAAGCCACAGTAAGAACAGGTGTTGGATTGACTGACTGGCTTCAAGTTGGAAAAGGAGTTAGACAAGGATGTTTACTTTCTCTTCACTTGTTTAGTATATATGCAGAGGACATCATGCGTGAAGCATTGGATGAGCTCAGAACAGGAATTAGGATAGGAGGTAGATTGATCAGAAATCTGAAGTACGCTGATGATACAGTACTCCTTTGTAACATGGAAGAACTAGGACTAATTCTTGACAAAGTTAACAAGATCAGTAATAACAGATTACTTCAACTCAATTCTAGCAAGACAAATATCATGGTTCTCAAAGGAAAAACAAACAGAGAAGCTCTTGAGAAACAAGTGTATCTTAATGGAGAAAGAATTGAGGAAGTCAGCAAGTTTGAGTACCTGGGATCCATTATTAATATGAAGAATTGCTGTTCAGAAGATGTCAGAAAAAGATCAGGAATGGCTAAAACAACAGTCAGAGACCTGTCTAAAATCTGGAAGGATGGATTCATCTCCATGGGAACAAAGTTGAGGGTTTTAGATGCAGTTGTTTTTCCAGCAGCGACTTATGGATGCGAGACTCAGAGCCTAAAGAAGTCAGATAAGAAACGGATATCTGCTTTTGAGATGTGGTGTTACAAAAGGCTGTTGAGGATGTCATATACTGAAAGGCGTACAAATGAATGGATGTTAGAAAAGATTAGTAGAACTTTAACGCTCCTTACGGATATTGACAGAAGAAAGTTAAAATATTTTGGACACATGGAAAAGATGGAAGGAGGACTTCTCAGAACAGTAATAGAAGGTAAAGCTCCTGGGAAAAGAGGTAGGGGTAGACCATCAATGAGATGGATGGATGGCGTGTGTGGAGTGACTGATCTTCGGAGAGTTGAGGCTGCCAGAAAAGTAAACAACAAGACCACATGGCGAGGCCTGATGTGGAACATCACACAGCATCGGAGTGACCATACGGCATCTGTAGATGCCCAGTGAACATAGAGAGAGAGAGAGAGAGAAAAGACCTCACTTGAACTATTGTATGCAGGTCTCGATTCCGTTGTGATTCTGATATATTGGAGAGAGTACAAAAGAGAGTGTTAAAATGATAACAGGATTGTGGAATACTGATTATGAAGACCGATTGAGAATTTGTAGACTGCGAACACTAGCAAACAGGAGTAAGAGGGGTGATATGATTGAGACTTACAAACTGCTGAAAGGGTCATACAGGATTTCAATTGATGGGACTTTTCAAATTATGGAGGATGGGGAAAAGACGAAAGAGCATCCTTAGAAGCTGAGAGCGAAGGCTGCCAAGTAGGGCTAGATTTTTCTTTCAGAGGGTGGTGCGTGATTGGGATGTTTTTTTTCCATTGGATGTTGTGAGTGCAAGCATGTGAATGAATTCAAGAATAAGTATGATAGCTGATGCGTGTAGTATGTCTATCTGGAGGTCTCTCGTAATAATAATAATAATAATAATAATAATAATAATAATAATAATAATAATAATAATAATCAGTGTTTTTATTGATTTACTGTCTGAAGTTATCATTAATTTAAGGCGCAGCTGAAAGTTTCTCGAAATAGTTCGTGTTTTTGATATTTTAATATTTTTATTATTTGTAGCAAGTTTGATACAATATCACTGCGCCAACATGAATAATGTGTTGAGATGGAATAACGTTTTCTAAAACTTAAATAGTGAAACAAAGGAACAAATTAACAATGGCGTCTACTTTGGACAATTCATGGTATTTTTTAAATTAAAATATTAAAATGAGATTTAGGGAATGTGTGACGCTTAAGTGATTAGAACGATAATAACCCTTAGAAAAGACCCCTAATACCTTCATATATCAAATTTTATTATTATTATTATTATTATTATTATTATTATTATTATTATTATTATTATTATTAGAGGTTTTGGGTGCTAATTCCAGAAATTGCAGAATAAGCAAAACTGCAACAAAAGCATTTTTATGGTTATTGTGAGAAAATATAGTAACAGGATAAGAAGAAAGAAGAATTTGTTGGTATGTTTCCTACGTTTTGTACTTAATTAATCTGTCATATTAATAATATGACAATGGGAAAAAAAAGTAAGAGAATTCTTATTTATTATACATTTTAGCCAAAATTCGCTAAATTTAATTTCCCCTTTCCATAAATCGATCATAAACCATCTTTGACTTTACGAGGTATTTGAAACTAATAACAATCAATGCAGAAAGCACGCATCAAGCTACGCGATACCGCGTGAACAATGAAATTATTTTTATGAGTGATGAATTGTTCCATTATTTCAAACGAAACGGCTAGTTAGTAAGAACGCAAAAGTCTAACAGTTGAAACCATTGGCATTTTAGCTAAAAGTGGGAAAGGATTTAATTTTTCAGCAATGGCCGAAGTTACAGCTCTTACTCCTCCACCTCCTGCACATTCCCGTAGCTCTACTTCCCCAAGAAATTCTGTTTCTTCGCCAGCAGCTAGAGGCCAACCTGATGCCGAAAATATGGTGGTCACAGCTATAACAACATTAAGCGATAACGGAGGTTCCAAACTCAAAAACATCAAAGGATTTATCGCATCGGAATACAAGATTGAAGTCGACAACATAATCGTTGATATCAAGAAGTTCTTGAGAACCGCTAAAAGACAAGGAACAATTTCTTATTCGAAGGAAGGTTACAAGATCGAAGCCCATCCTGTACCGAAGAAGGCAAAAACAAAGAGTAGACCTAAAAAGAAAGTTGAAACCAAAGAAAAGAAATTGGTGTCCAAGCAGGCAAACGTTCCAGTGAAAAAAGCTACTGTAGCAGCCAAGAAAGTGAAGAAAGATACGGCTGCAAAGAAACCTGCCAAAAAGATTACAGTGGCCAAGAAGACTGCAGCAAAGAAGAACCCTAAAAAGGATAACAAGAAAGTTCAAAAGAAGAAGCCAGCGAAACAAGGGAAGAAACCATCAAAGAAAGGTAGGAAATAAATAACCGTAATTTGAACTGTTTTCAAAATTTTCTTTGTTATTTGTGGCTTTAAAAGACTTTTTCCCTGTGAAATTTGGACTCTTGAAGTAGTGGAAAATTTGTGTATCTCGATTATGAAGAGTAATTTTATGAATGTTCAATTTTGTGAATATTAAATGTGTGGAATGATTTGAAAAATGAAAAAATTGTGTTGATGGTAAACAAAAAAATAAAATAAATTATTAGTTGAGTATTTTAGGATTTTTTTTCTAATAAAAATTTAACATTCACGAATACAATAAAATTTAAAAGAACACTATCAATTAATGGTTTACTATATTATGATGTATTAAAAATAATAAACACACAAGCTTACAAAAGGCACGAGTTTTAAGGGAGTTACCAAGTTTAAAGAGAAGGAAAGAGAGAGAATGCAGAGTGGTCGGTTTCTGACCGGGGTGAAAGACTGTCGGTGATTTAGCCAAAAGTTGATCTCCGTTATATTGCTTGGCTCTGTGCTTTAATTTGGATTTATTTGCTGCAGATGTATTCTAAGAGCAACTGCTTAAGACTTTACAGTTGGATGTCTATAGTCCTTTTTGTTTATAATATTTTGTCCTATGATTTATATTTTTAAACAAACAAATACGTTTTTTGGTACGAATTCTTTCAAACGAACTTATGTCTGTTTAAACATAAATTATTTTCATAAAATATAAATAAAAATTGTGTTTGAAAATATTTCAGGCTTTGTTAAAAGTTTAAAAAGTATAGAAAACTAATAATAGTTAGCTTACACCTTTTAATTTCTAACATATTGTTTTTAGTGATGTTACAGGCAGGAAAAAAATAAGCTTTGAAATCTTATAGAGTAATATTTACATAATCAATTTTTTGATGAAAATAAAATGCTATAGGACCTATAGCATTTCATATCTAAATGTATAGTATATTTAAATATACCTTTCTTATAAAGCAGCCTAGTAAAATATTAGAAGATATTAAAATGAAATTGTGAATATTTTCTAAATAAAAGTGTCTATGATAAACTTACTTAGTTTAATTTGGAAAATTCACGAAGTGTATTTTGATTTTTAAATGTTTGCTATGAAAAGGTCCTAATCGTGTGTAATTCTCAAATATTCTCACACATCGTTGACCATGTTCCAAGACCGTTGGTACCCGATGCCTGTTTTACCATCCTTTGTCACTTCTCTCTATTCACCGTCAGATACTGCAAACTCTTTGCACATCATCACCCTACTCTCTCCTTGGCCGTCCTTTTCTCGATTGTAGAACACCAAGATTTTGATCTTTCTACTCTTATCCATTCTACAGAAATGATCAACAAACTTCAGTTTCCTGCGAATCATTTTCTGCGTCATATTCTCTTTGCAATTTACTTTGCAATAAAGTTCTTCATTTGCTACCTTTTACACCCATCCGATTCGAAGAATCGTTCTTTAATATGTTCTTTGAAAGCCAATACTCGTCACACAGAGTCCTTGACCATTACCCATCACTCACAATCATCGAAAGCACTTGTGAATGGGCATTTTTCCAGGAGTCTCAGCTTTATACGAAGGGTCACTGATTTATAATTCTTTTTTTAGATAAGAAGTGTTTTAATTAAATTAATTCTGTAATATTATTTGTGTTTCTTAAATTCTCGATACCACGTAATTTTATAAACTTAGTTTTTTACTCCTTCTGCCAAGTAAGCAAAACAGTTCAGTTTGTGCCTGAACGTAGTTCAAGTCTAAAAGGTAGTGCAACTCGTTGTAAAGGTGGGTAAAGTTCTGATCACTATTCTTAATATTTCCCATAATGTAAAACACATCTCACTAGAAGATGTATACTGTTATACATTATGATGGGGGGGTCACTACCCAGACTGGTTACAACCTTTTTTGAATGTAAAAGTGAGACGAGCTCTAAAAATAAGACGATCCCGAAAGATCGCCCAACTCTGCGTTGTTCCACTCAATGACAGGCTCACCCTGTCACCGAGAAGAATTTCTGAGTAATGGCTCTACCCAGTTGCAGGCTCACCCCACCACCAAGCAGAGCCATAATCTCAGCGGCGGCCCCACTCAGATACAGGCAAAAACCTATCTCCAATCAGAGCCTCATGGGGCCCCCACCGGTTTCAACCTTATTTTGAGGTCTCCTCAGTGAGTAGCTAGACCCTGAAATACCAGGTTTTTTTTCCTTATAAGGACTGGCTTAAAGGGGCGAAGCAAGAAAGCTTCTCATCTTCCCCGTTATCTGTAGAGGACAGTGTAAGGATAAGGTGGTATTGAGCAAGTAAAGCTCTGATCATGGCAGGAGGGTAACAGCAATAGCCAAGCCTCAGTTAGAACTTCACTGGCTACAGCATTGCCATCCATTACCCTCAATACCAAGGTCCTTATAGTCCTTATAAGGACTGGCTTAAAGGGGCGAAGCAATAATGCTTTTCATATTCCCCGTTATCTGTAGAGGACAGTGTAGGGATAAGGTGTTATTGAGCTATTAAAGCTCTGATCATGGCAGGAGGGTAGGAGCAATAGCCGAGCCTCAGTTAGAACTTCATTGGCTATAGCATTGCCATCCATTATCCTCCAAGGTTATTGATTCATCATTAAACCTCAATACCAAGGTTTTGGTAATACAGAGCCTTATCAACTCCTATACATATTGCTACAAGGTGCTTTTACTTTGAATAAGAAACTCTGGATGAGATAAGGATGTGAAATTTTTTTTTACCTTGGGGATAATATATATTAAGGATGCCAAGCAATTTTATAAACTTGGTTTTTTTTACTCCTTCTCCCAAGTAAGAAAAACAGTTAAGTTTGCGCCTGAACGTAGTTCAAGTCTAAAAGGTAGTGCAACACTAAGAATAATGTTGCGCTACCTTTAAATGCTAAGAATAGTGATCAGAACTTTACCCACCTTTACAACGCTTTGCCCTGGTGTTGCACTACCTTTTAGACTTGAACTACGTTCAGGCGCAAACTTAACTGTTTTGCTTACTTGGAAGAAGGAGTAAAAAAAAACAAGTTTATAGAATTGCTTGGTATCCTTAATATATATATATATATATATATATATATATATATATATATGTGTGTGTGTGTGTGTGTGTGGTGCGCGACTAATACATTTGCCCAATCACCTGTGGAGAATGTACTTTGCAAGCTGGCGAGTAGCTGCAAATCGGACAAAATATAATTAATTTTTACTTTATAAAAAAAACTTATCCAGATACGGTTGGGTATTCCTAATAATTTTATGGTCTCTCATTGGCTTAATGGATCATATCATTAAAACAAGAAGTAGGATAGATTGTCTGGCAAGTACATTTTATTATGTGGCGAGTAAAGGTTTGCACAATTTGTTGCCGACCCTTATTATACAGAGGACAGAGAAAGATTTATCAATTGGCAAAATGTAGAAATAAGGCATAAAAGGACATCGTACATGTGAGGCAGATCAAAGACTCTGGAGGAAGGGTGTTAAGGAGGGATGTGGATATAAGAAACAGATAGAGAAATAGGGAATCGGTGGGCCCTGACAGGATCCCAGTGGAGGCATGGAAGGCAGTGGAGGAAGTGGAAATTGACCTGCTGTTGGACCTATTCATGAAAGTTTGTCAACAGGAAAATATAACCTGAGGAATGGAGGGAAAGTACTCTTGTCCCCATCTACAAGAGTAAATGGGATGCCCAAGACTGTAAGAATCACAGAGGAATAAATTTGATGTCCCACACAATAAAAATACTAGAGATGGTTCTTGATGGAATACTGAGGAAGGAGGTGGAGATTGCAAAGGAGCAATTTGGCTTCATGCCTTGCCTGTTCGATCGACGACAGATGCTATCTTTGGGTTACGACAGATGTTGGAAAGGTTTCGAGAGAAGCAACGGGAGCCACATCTGGTATTTATTGATCTGGAGAAAGCGTATGACAGAGTGCCAAGGCAAGAAGTCTGGAGGTGTCTGAGGGAGAAGAATGTACCGGAGAAATATGTCAGGTTGGTGCAGGAGATGTACAGAAATGTGAAGACAAGAGTTCGAACCTGCCAGGGAGAGACAGAAAGTTTTCCAGTGACAGTTGGCTTGCATCACGGGTCAGCATTAAGTCCGTTCCTGTTTAATATTGTGATGGAGGTGGTGACGGAGGAGGTGAGAGAAGACGCTCTTTGGAGTATGTTGTATGCAGATGACATCGTGCTGTGTGCAGAATCAAGAGAAGAAGTGACAACTAAACTGGAAAATTAGAGGAAAGTACTGGAAGAGAGAGGTATGAGACTGAGCAGAAGTAAGACAGAGTATATGTGTTGCAAGTGGATGGCAGCCAAGAGACAGATCTGGAGCTGGAAGGAAATGTCATCAGGGAGATCAGTGACTTTACATACTTCGGTTCAATAATGAAAGAGGATGGTGAGGCTGAGAAGGAAGTGGGATGCAGAATACAAGCAGGATGGAGGAACTAGAGAGAGAGATGGCTTGAGTGCTATGTGATAAGAGGGTGCCAATCAATCTAAAAGGCAAAATCTACAGGACAGTAGTGAGACCAGCTATGACGTATGCTATGGAAACTGTAGCCCTGAGGAAGAATAACATCAGCAGGATGGAGGTAGCGGAGATGAGAATGCTTAGGTGGATGTGCGGTGTGACCAGAAAGGATCGTCTGAGAAATGACTATGTGAGGGGAACGGTGTAAGTTACAAATTTAGGAGCAAAGATACAGGAGGCAAGGTTGAGATGGTTTGGTCATGTGATGAGGAGGGAGGAAGAGTATGTAGGAAGAAAGGTCATATAAATGGATGTACAGGAGAGGAGAAAGCGCGGACAGCCAAAGAAGAGGTGGAGAGAGATGGTGGAGGAGGACTTGAGGATGAAGAACTTGGATGTGGCTTCAGCCCAAGGCAGGAGGTTGTGGAGGAGACACCACAAACAGCAACCCTACTTAAGTTTCAGAAGGAGAAGAAGAAGCCTACCCTTATTATACACATTCAACTTCTTTTTTAAGTAATTAACTATATTTTGGACAATGACAATAATAAAATAGGAATTATCATTATCATTATAAATAATAATAATGGTAATAATAATGCCAATTTTAATATTTTTTATTATGAATTTTTAATTTCACTACGTAATAACAAGTCATGAAATTGTAGGATTTTAACTTATAATTGAAAAGGACTTTAATTGGTGACATTATTTGTTAAACAAATATTTTTTAAGAAAAAGCAAGTTTAATATAGCAAGTAAAATATAGCACTGTTTTTGTTTAATTATCCGGTAATATAAAATCGATTTCCTTTATTCAAGCTGAAATCCCTTCAGATCTCTTACACTCAACGTAATGTTTGAATCTGTTTTTTTTTTCATTTCCTTTCTTCTGTTACACTTAAAAAATCATTTATAAATAAAAATGAAATCACTACTTATCAAGTGTATTACGTACTACTTATTTAAATATTACTTACTTAATAATAAGTTCAGATGTATTCACAATTCTCCACTTTATCCATCCATCCATCTTCAAGGCCCACCTCTCCTAATTGGGTTGTGGTCTCCAAATTATTGAAATTTATTTTTCCAAAAAGCACGATAGGCCAGAAGTATTCTGTTGATATGTTATGAAAGTCTCATGAAACTCATGAATAAAATAAGATATATTTTAGCAGGAAGAGAAAAGAAGAAAGGCAGACAGTAAGAAAGACAGAGCGTGAGATTAATTGTAGGATACTGAAATGCGTAAAATATGAGAATTATAAACGTATTTGAAATAGAACGACACAGAAATGGAGAAAACAAATCAAAGGATAGATGGATGGCTTTGCAGAGAATTAGAGATATTTAGACTTGCGAATAAGTAGCAACAAAATTATGCTGGTTGATTTTTCGCAATAAAACCAGTATTATTTCAAGGAAAAATAGCTTTTGGTCCAGGTCAATAAAGATCCTTGAAAAACTGTGTGCATTTCTCCGCTTCGAGGTTTAGTGATGTTGAAGACCCGTAAAATAGCCGAAGTAAGATGACTCACCCGAATTTGTTTCTCACAAAGGCTCTAAGTGATATTTCACAGAATACAATGCAGGAAGTGACGTCAGCGGGACATATTTGGACACAAGAATAGACAGCGGCACTTTCAATCTATTTCTCTCTTAGTACTGAGCTGAAAGAAATGGATGCTCCGAATCGAGATAGCGGGAGGAGTAAGAAATAGAAGGGAGGAGTAAGAATTAAGAATACGGTCTTCAAGAAATGCAACTATAAAAAGGATTTTATGCACTGAAGTACTTGTTTGTGACATCTACTTGACTGTTTGCAACTTTTCATCGTAAACGTTGTTCACGTTGCTCCTTGTTTGTTGTTTACTTCTTACATAACGTAAATCAAGTATTTGATTTACGGGTGTCAAAAAATTGTTTGATTTGAACACAAAAATCCCAGTATTAAATGTCGAATTAACCAAACGTAACTTTCTCAATCGTAAATAGTTTTAAACAGTAACACGAAATATTATTGACACGAATAAGCCGATAATTCTAAATATTCATAATTCTTTCGCTTTTTCTTTTACATGCCAGTTACTTTTTCTAATTAGTTTAGTCTTCAGAAGAGAAAAATTGCTCTTCATCGTCTGTAAATTAATTAGTTTACTTTTATTTTAAATAAAAATTATCTTTATAAATTAAAGATACCAAGAAATTATATACTTGGTTTGATCCATTATCCAAGTGTAAGCAAACAACGTTTGCGCCTGAAGTATCTTTTAGGACTGGAGAAACTCGTGGCAAATGCATAGCATTATGCATGTCCCCAATGAGATGTGCTTTACATTATGGGATGCTAAGGCAAGTAATGTGAAGTATACCACCTTTGCCACAAGTTGCGTCAGTCGTGAAAGATACTTCAGGCGCAAACTTTGTTTGCTTACACTTGGATAATGGAAACAATTCAATTAACACAATGAATACAGTACCGTAATACCATCTATTACTTACATTAAAAAAATATATAATAATAATAATAATAAATAAGAAAATCAGTCTATTTGAATTCATAGCATCACTAAAGAGTTTCTATTCTTTTTTAATGTATGAACTTACTGAGAAATGAATCAAATCGATGATATTTAATACATATTATTAATATTACGGTTTTTGAATCCAGATGTAAAATTTTAAACTAAAAACGAACACGGGCACTCTAGATGGCGCTTCTCATCAATGGCACTTATTTTCCCTCTATGAGAATATGTATAATTCTTAATCCTCTTAGTGCACAGTTCAGCACGTATGCACCACACAAATACTACAGAGGGTAACACAATATTCTGTTGATTTGATTGAAGTATTTATCCCCATTGCTGCGTGCGTGTGAATATTATGTAAAAAAAATCAGCTACGAAGAAGCAAGTCTTTCTTAAATTTAGTGTCTCAAAATGTTTTGCTATGGTTTGTTATAACTTTTTAAAGATAACTACCCACATTTTCTCAATGCTATCATGTCTAGACGATGTATCGGACCCTATCCTGAAAAAAAAGAGCCTATTGGAGTTATATCGTTCGCTTTTCCCCTTCAATACCACAGCACATTTCCGTGAATTTTTATTAAAAAATATCCTTCGCACAAAGCTGACGCCTCCTGGTGTTTTAGGTGCAACCAATCGTATGCAAATGGTTGTTTAATTGTGACATGGAGGATGTGTTGCTAAAGCATATTCAGTTTAACTTACCTATATTAGATGGTCTCTTTTAACCGAATAGGAAAGCAAATTTATTTTCAGTCTTAACGATTTGCTTCAAGATGTTAGCATTAAGCTAAAAGATGTCATAATTCTTGAAATTTTTATAGTAAAGAATTTTTGAGGACATGTTTTGAGAGTTTTAAACCATTGTCTATACTAAACGATAGACTCATCATATCGATTGCGTATACATGTACCATTTTTCTGTATATTCTTTGTTATTTTATGTATGAAGAAGGTTTGCTTA